>NC_089167.1:1050000-1155549 GCF_009819655.1 Sylvia atricapilla
CGAGGGACAGCTCTGATCCCTGCTCCCTGTGACAGGGACAGCACCCAGGGCAGGGCCAGGCTGGATTTTGGGAAAAGTTCTTCCCCCAGAAGGTGCCAGGCACTGCCCAGGGAATGGGCACGGAGCTCCACGTTTGGGGTTCCCAGGTTTGGACACCACTCCCAGGGATATTTTTGGGGTGTCTGGGGTTGGATCCATGATCCCCGCGGCTCAATCCCATCCCACTCCTGATTCTGTGGTTCCTCGGGGTTGGAGGGGAGCCCAGCACGGGCTGATCCTGCTCCTGTCCCCGCTCCAGGGAGCAGAGGGTGACCGGCATCATCGTCTTCGTGCTGACGGGGATTTCAGTGTTCCTGGCCCCCATCCTGAAGGTAAAACATTCCCGTTCCCCGCTCCCTGCACAGATCTGGGGACGTGGGGATGAAGAAGCCGCATCCTGCCCCATCCTCGTGTCCCTGGGCAGGAGCTGCTGCCTTCCCTGGGGTCAGGGCTGTGGTTTTTCCCTGTTCCCAGTACATTCCCATGCCGGTGCTCTACGGGGTCTTCCTCTACATGGGCGTGGCGTCGCTGAATGGCATCCAGGTGAGAGTTCTTCTTCCTCATCTTTGTCCTCCTCATCCTCCTCTCCTCCTCCTCCCTGGCCACAGACTGTCCCCCACTGGCTCCAAAAGAAGGATTTTCACTCCAAAATTTCCATGCATGGCGCAACAGATACCCCAAACCCTCCGAGAAACACCAAACCCCACACCAATTCCCCATTTGGGGGAGAACAAGAGAGGTTTTTCCTGGGCAATCTGTGGGGTGGGGGCTGAGGATTAACCCCAAGCTTTCCTTCCCTGGTGGTTCTGGGATCACCAAACTCTTCCTCCATTCGGGGGGACTAAAAGACGGAGTTTTTTTCTGTGGGTTTGGGGCTGAGGATTAACTGGAGCCTTCCTCCCCGGGCAGTTTTGGGATCGCTGTAAGCTCTTCCTGATGCCGGCCAAGCACCAGCCCGATTACGTGTTCCTGCGGCACGTCCCCCTGCGCCGCATCCACCTCTTCACCCTGGTGCAGATCGTCTGCCTGGCCGTGCTCTGGATCCTCAAATCCACCGTGGCCGCCATCATCTTCCCTGTCATGGTAACCCCATCCTCGATACAAAGGGGTTTTTTGGGATTTAATGGAATTTTTGGTGTTGTCCAGCACAGGCACCGTCATCTTCCCTGTCATGGTAACCCCATCCTCGATACAAAGGGGATTTTTTGGGATTTAATGGAATTTTTGGTGTCGTCCCACCATGGGCACCGTCATCTTCCTTGTCATGGTGATGCCATCCAACTTGGAAGGGGTTTTTTTGGGATTTTTGGCGTGGTCTCACCATGGCCACCATCACCTTCCCTGTCACAGTAATCCCATCCTCTCTCCAAAGGGGTTTTTTTTTTGGATTAAAGGAAATCTGGGTTGTGGTCCCACCATGGCCACCATCATCATCCCTGACGTGGAAATTCAACCTCACCCCTTTTTGGAGTTTTTTTGCGATTTAAGGAGATTTTGGCACGGTCCTACCGCGGCCACCATCATCTTCCCTGTCATGGTAATCCCATCCTTGATCCAAAGGGGGTTTTTGGGGATTTAATGGAATTTCTGGCATGGTTCCACCATGGCTGCCATCATCTTCTGCACCACGGGCTAATCCCATCCTGGCTCCCAAGGGCTTTTTGGGATTTAAGGGATTTTTGGCTTGATGGTGGAGATGCTCTCGGACCTCTCCCCTGCCAGATCTTGGCCCTGATCCTGGTGAGGAGGCTCCTGGATTTCGTCTTCTCCCAACACGACCTGGCCTGGATCGACAACATCATCCCCGAGAAGGAGAAGAAGAAGGAGGACGACAAGAAGAAGAAGAAAAAAGGCAACAAAGGCGACAGCAGCAGCGACGAGGAGGTGGGCGCGGGGTCACCGGGGGGCTCCCGAGGGCGGTGGGGACATCCCACAGCTGGGGAGGGAGAATTCCCGCTGGAACCCTCCGGGTTTGGGGTGAAACTCTGGGATCAAACGCCGGGATTCTGCCTGAGTGAGGGGCTCAGGGGCTGGCAGGAGGCTCCAGGGAACGTCCCAAAAAGCTGGAAAATCACGGCAAAGAAAAGGAAATCCTCAGAGAGAAGAGCCCAAACCCCTCGGTTCAGGGCACGGCACACATCGCTCAAAGCCCCGGGATTTGGGAAGAGGAAGGCAAAGCCTCCTCCTCCTCCTCCTCCTCTGGAGGTTTTGGGTCCTTTTGGGAGCTCCAGGCGGTCTCAGAGCCCCACCAGGCGCTGCCTTCACCAGGAATTTCCCCGTTTCTTCCCCAGTTCCCACCTCCCTCAGTCATTAAGATCCCCATGGAGCCCCTGCCCGCGCGGCCCCGAAACGGGGGTCCCCATTGCCTCAGCCGTAAGTACCGAGCCCAGGAGCCCCTCCTAACCCCTCCCGTGGCCTCCGCTCGGCACTAACCCCGCTGGACACGCTCCTGGATCCCTCCTGGATCACCAGGATCAGCGGAAATCCACAGCACCGCTCATCCCGAGGCCTGGGGATCACCGAGATTCCCTTAAATCTCCAAAAACTCCCTTCAAAAAAAGAAAAAATCTGGGAATAGCCTGGGTTTTGTGGCCCGCTCGAGCTGCTGCTGATGGGGGTTTGTCAAAATATCGGTGTTTGGAGCCTCTCCCAAAGCAAAGTGTTGGAGATTTCCAGCTGGGAAAGGGCAGATTCGGCTCTGCCTTCACCAAAAATCCTCGGGATAAATTTTGGGAGGGGGTTCATCCCACAATCCCAGTGGGTTTGAGCTCGGTTTTCAACTCCTGAACTGCTGCTGGCACGGCTGAAAAGTGGGATCAGTGATTTGGGGGAAAAAAAAAAAAAAAAAAAAAAAAAAGGATTGATGATTGCAGTCCCAGAAAAATGGGATTGGTGACTTTAGCCCTGGAAAGGGGGAATTGGTGATTTTGGCTCCACAGAAAGGTGGGAACGGTGAGTTTGGCCCCAGAAAGATGGAAGGAGTGATTTTAGCTCAAGGAAAGATGGAATTGGTGATTTTGGCCCCAAAAAGGTGGAATTGGTGATTTTAGTCCCAAAAAGGTGGAATTGGTGATTTTGGCCCCAAAAAGGTGGAATTGGTGATTTTAGTCCCAAAAAGGTGGAACTGGTGATTTTGGATCCAGAAAGATGGAACTGATGATTTTGGCCCCAGAAAGATGGAATTGGTGATTTTGGCCCCAAAAAGGTGGAATTGGTGATTTTGGCCCTGGAAAGACGGAATTGGTGATTTTGGCCCTGGAAAGACGGAATTGGTGATTTTGGATCCAGAAAGATGGAATTAGTGATTTTGGCCCCGGAAAGATGGAATTGGTGATTTTGGCTCCACAGAAAGGTGGAATTTTGCCCCAGGATGCAGCAGGGAGTGGGGTTTTTTGGGGGGGTCACCCGGGGGTGTTTCAGCTCCGTGTCCCCCCAGGAAAGAGGGCCTCCACCTGGAGCTTTGCGTTCTGACTCCTCCCCGAACGGCTCGGACATGGATCGCAGGTAACCGGGATCCCCATCCCTTGGGTGGGGAAATTTGGGGATCCTCCTGGCTCCACCATCCCGGAGCAATTCCCAACTAATCCGATTTTCCGCATTCGGGATTCGGGGTGGTTTTGGTTCAGGTTCTGAATCCCGGAATTTCTGAATCCGCAAATTCTGCGGATTGACGGGAAAATGTCAGATTGTCATTAATTTCTCAGCGGTGGCCTGGAATAAACCGCAAAACTTCTCCAAACATTAAACTGATGACATAAAATAAAGTCTTCAAAGGAAAGCTTTCAGGGGCACAGAATTTCTACCGTTTTTACGAGGTCGATTAATAACTTTAAATCTATAAATAATAAATCTAACAAATATTGTCCAATTAGAAGAGCAGCTGGTGAAGCCCCGCTGGGGCCTCTTTGCATTTTGAGTTCTGGTAGAAAATAAAATATCCTCATCCAGCTTCTTCTTCTCCTTAAACAGAATTCCAACATGCATTAGAAGGGTTCGTTTATTATTTCAAAATCTGGGAGAAAGGGTAGGAAAAAAGGCCAAAAATACAACCATATATGAATAATATATGAAAATATACGAAAAATATACGAAAAATATATGGAAAAGATACATTAAAAATATATGGAAAATATACAGAAAATATATGGAAAATATACAGAAAATATATGGAAAATATACAGAAAATATATGGAAAATATATGGGAAATATATGGAATATATAAGAAAATAAAAAAAACATAGGAATAATATGTGAATGTATGAAAAAAATATATTAAAAATATATGGAAAATACATGGAAAATATAGATAAAAATACAAAAAAAGGGAAAATATAGATTAAAAATGAAAAAATATATGGAAAATATAGATTAAAAGATACAAAAAAGGGGAAAATATAGATTAAAAACAAAAAAAAAATATTGGAAAATATAGATAAAAAATACAAAAAAAGGGGGAAATATAGATTAAAAAACAACAACAAAAAAGGAAAATATAAATTAAAAAATATAAATTAAAAAATACAATTCTATATTAGAAAATATAGATTAAAAAATGGAAAAAAATGGAAAATATAGATAAAAAATACCAAAAAATGGGGAAATATAGATTAAAAAAAACCCAAAAAATTATATGGAAAATATAGATAAAAAATACCAAAAAAGGGGGAAATATAGATTAAAAAAAACCCCAAAAAATATATGGAAAATATAGATAAAAAATACAAAAAAGGGGGAAATATAGGTTAAAAAACAACAACAACAAAGGAAAATATAGATAAAAAATACAAAAAAGAGGGGAAATATAGATTAAAAAATTAAAAAGCATGTGGAAAATATAGATTAAAAAAAAAAAAAGAGGAAAATATAGATTAAAAACATGAGAAAAAAATCTACAGCAATGATAAGAAAAAAAAAACCCTTAAAAAGCACAAATGCCTCAAGCACCATCATCCCTCCCCCGGGGCGGGTTTGGGGTGGGGGGCAGCAACCTTGGCTGCTCACCCCCTTTTTTTCCCCTCCCACCTCTCAGTATCACCCTTCACCTGAAGATCTCGTGCCCGTCGTCTCCCGCCTTTAACTACTCCTCCCGAAACCCCATCTGTGCCGTGCCCCAGGTGAAGATCGAGATGGAGTCGGACTATGAGGACACCGACACGGAAAAGGCTCCCCGGGACATGGGCAGCGAGACCACGCTATAGCCCCCGCCTCAGCCACCGGTTAATTTATATAGATAACATCCGCATCGCCGCTTTCACAGATAGATAGATACAAAAAAGGAAAATTGGGTTGATTTCTCTCTGCTGGAGACGCAGGAGGCCCCGGCGGTCCCGAGCTCCGGTAGATTTTTTTTTTTTTTTTAGGGTTGTGGAATTCCCTTCTCCTTCCCATCGGGGCCAAGGCAACGCCGCGGGCGGCGGAACGGGGACGGAAAAGGAGGAATATGAGATTTTGGCCCCAGGAAAGGTGGGGGAGTGGTGATTTTTTTTGTTGTTGTTGTTGTTGTTTTAGCCCGAAAAAGGGTGGAATCCCTGATTTTTTTGATCTAGGAGAAGTGGGGGGGATTGGTGATTTTTAGGCCTAAAAAAGGTGGGATCGGTGATTTTGGCCCCGGAAAGGTGGGAATGGTGATTTTGGATCCAGAAAGGAGGAATCAGTGATTTCAGCACCAGAAAGGTGGAATTGGTGATTTTTAGCCCTAAAAAGGTGGAATTGGTGATTTTTAGCCCTAAAAAGGTGGGATTGGTGATTTTAGCCCTGGAAAGGTGGAATCGGTGATTTTGGCTCCAGAAATAAGAAGCCAAATCTTGGCTTGGGAAATTCAGCCAAATTTTAGCTCCAGAAAGGTGGAATTGGTGATTTTGGATCCAGAAAGGTGGAACTGGCGATTTTTAGCCCTAAAAAGGTGGGATTGGTGATTTTGGCAGGATAGAGAGAAGCCGGTGCCAGGGAGGGAAGGAGGAGGAGGAGCAGTTCAGGGTGAAGGTTTTTACCACTTGAGAGCAAAGAAGGGCGACAACGGGGCCAGGAACAGGGCCCTGGCTCCTGCAGGGAGTCAGGAATGGTTCCTGAGGGAGTTTGGAATGGTTCCTAAGGGAATCAGGAATGGTTCCTGAAGGAATTGGGAATGGTTTGTGCAGAGAGTCAGGAATGGTTCCTGAGGGAATCAGGAATGGTTCCTGGTGGAATCCAGGCTGGTTTCCACAGGGAAATGGGAACAGGGGCTGCACTGAACCCGTTTGGTCGCCCACTCCACATCCTCACCCATCACCTCTCCCAGGCCTGGGAACATCCTCACCTCTCCTCCAGCCCTTCTCTCTCTGGAGGAACCCCTGGAATCCGAGGATTCTCCCTGAAGGAATCCCCTGTCTGGGGGATTCAGAGGATTCTCCCTGGAGGAATCCCCTGGCTGGAGGATTCCGAGGATTCCCTGTGGTTCCCCTGCCCAGAGGCTCCGCTCCCACTCCAGCCCCTCACCCCCAGCCATCCCCAGCACTGGGAGCAGGAGGGGAGAGCAGCCCCCGACCCCCAGTGCTCCCAGTTCCACCCAGCAGCTCCTCCCAGCAGCATTTCGGGGTCTCCAGGGGGCTCTTTCCCACCCAGGAAGGGAGCAGCTCGGGGTCTGGGCAGGCTCTGAGCTGGTGCTGGCTCTGCCAGGATCCCTCCACCTTTTTTTCCAGCAGTGCCAAGGCTTTAAAGGATTTTTTTCCACCCACGGCCCAGGCCCAGCCGTGGTTTAGGAACACTGGGCCGAACCCTGGAACTGATTTTTTCCATTATTTTTCCCGGATGAATCCTTCAGTTCTTTTTCCCTCCCAGAGCTCCCAGGCCCTTCTGGCGAGCAGAACCGACCTGACACTCACACCAGCAGCACTGGGGTTCTTCTGGGACACCAGTGACACACTGTAACTGGGACACCAGTTAAACACTGCAAACTGGGAGACCAGTAACACATTGTAAACTGGGACACCAGTGACACAAGGCAACTGGGAGACCAGTAAACACTGCAGTAGGACACCAGTGACACACTGCAAACTAGGAGACCAGTGACATACTGCAGACTGGGACACCAGTGACACAAGGCAGCTGGGAGACCAGTTAAACACTGTAACTGGGACACCAGTGACACAAGGCAACTGGGACACCAGTTAAACACTGCAGACTGGGACACCACTTAAAACACTACAAACTGGTCCGACCCTCGGCATGATCCCTGTAAATACTCAAATGCGACAAAGACTTGAACTAAATATTTCCTATTTATGGCAGTTTCTCGTTCTGGTTCAGGTGCAGCTCCTGGGGACACTGCCCCAGCCTCGCCCTGGCAGCGTTTAAACCTTTGCCAGGAACACCCAGAACTCGAGGGCTCCTTTTGTAGCTTTTTGTCCCCACCCAGTGGTAGCTGCAGCGTGCTCCAGGTAGGCTTTAAGGCTTTAATTGAGCAGGTTTAATCCGCTTCCTCTGCTTCCCAGGCTTTGTGGGCTCTGGGAGCTGGGCCGTAGGGCAGAGCTGAAGCCACCCCAGGCTGCTTTGGGCTCAGTTTGTCCCGTTTTTGGCGAGGTTTTCCCATGAGGGTTTTTTTGGGGGGGGGGGGTTTTGTACAAAGCGCAGCAGTCTCAGCTCGGCCGCCTCCAGCACGGCACCACTTGAACCATTTTGTATTTCTCGGTGATAAAACCTAATAAAAACCTCGTTTCCACGAGTTCCCAGCTCTCTGTGTGTTTCTGGGGCACATCCAGGGATCCCAAATTTCCCTCCCCAGGGGTTTTGGCAGGAGGGGGGTCAGCACTGGGGTTGCAGCACCAGCAGCACCTCCAGCCTGTCAGAACCCTAAAAAAATCAGAATAAAACCTCCGAGATCATCGAGTCTGGCATCACAACAAACCTTTCCTGCTCTGAGAACGCTCCAGCCGCTCCAGGAGGAGGAGAGCCCAAGATCCACCTGGATAATCCTGCAAGGAAGCTTCTCCCAAGGTTCATAGAGAAAATCAGAGCCTGCAAACAAATCCCTTCATCATCCACTGTGGATTTAGTCAGGGAACACTCAGGAAGCTGGACAGGATTTGTCCAGGCAGGAAAGAATGGGATTTTTCCCACTTTTCAACCCTGTTGAGAGCTCACAAAGACTTTTAAAAACCACCCCGTGCTCCTTTCCAGAAGTGGAATAATTGCTCTGTAATAATTCCAGGGCACAAAGAGGAAGTTTTTGGTTTTTTTTTTTTTGGTCTTCTCACACTTTATTTAGCCAGCCAGCACTACTCACTGAGCACTCACACTTTACAACACAGCGCCAGGAAGCCTTCCCCCCAGCCCAAAGGTGTTCTTTGGTTACATACAAAAAAAAAAAAAAAAAAAAAAGGCTTTTAAAAAATTCACCATCCAAAGAGCAAAAAAGCCCAGCCTAGCTGCACTCTAGAACATGCTACACCAGCCCAGGGCCTGCACAGGCCCAGGACACAAAATATGGCTTTAATTTTAATTTTTTTCAAGTAATTCCTCTACAGAAGAGTTTAAACTATAACCTCCAGCACTGAGGAGTAAACCTGGAATGGAGATTGGAGAACTTGGAGAACAGAGCCATGGAGGTGTGCATCCCATGGGAATTGCCAAACAGCTCCTGCAGGAGCAGCAGGGCTGGCTCAGGAGCGTGGATATTCCCAGCTCAAACACCAGGGAGGAGTGTGGATAATCCCAGCTCAAACACCAGGGAGGAGTGTGGATAATCCCAACTCAAACACCAGGGAGGAGTGTGGATAATCCCAACTCAAACACAGGGAGGAGTGTGGATAATCCCAACTCAAACACCAAGGAGGAGTGTGGATAATCCCAACTCAAACACAGGGAGGAGAGTGGATAATCCCAACTCAAACACCAGGGAGGAGTGTGGATATTCCCAGCTCAAACACCAGGGAGGAGTGTGGATAATCCCAACTCAAACACAGCGAGGAGTGTGGATAATCCCAACTCAAACAGCGAGGAGTGTGGATATTCCCAACTCAAACACCAGGGAGGAGTGTGGATAATCCCAACTCAAACACCAAGGAGGAGTGTGGATATTCCCAACTCAAATACCAGGGAGGAGCGTGGATATTCCCAGCTCAGCCACGCTTCCAATAAATACCTATGACTTCTGAGTGGAGGGGGGGAAAAAAAGCCCCCTACGTGCGAGTCAATAAATTAAAAAAAAAAAAAAATATTGCATTTTCTATCGGCCTGTTTGGGAGTCAGTCTGGAATGTCGTGGGCTGGAGAGGCCCAGCTCCAAAGGGAGCCCAGGTTAGGCAGGCAGAGCCTCGAGCTCTTTGGGTTTCAGCAGCTTCTTGGCAGCGATGATGGTGTTCTTCATCAGCATGGCCACAGTCATGGGCCCCACGCCGCCGGGCACGGGGGTGATGTAACTCGCCTTCTTCCTCACCCCTGAGGGGGAAAAGCTCGGCTTAAGGGCTAGAAAAGCTCAGCTTAAGGGCCAGGAGAGGCTTCCCAGCCTCAAGCCACCAGGTTCAGTCAGGATTAAGGCTTTAGGAGCAGGGCCCAGGTGGTTTTAGCCAAGGTGGGGCACGGCCAGGTGCGTCCAGCCTGGGTGTGAAAGGAGCTGAACTGCCAAGGTGAGACAGGAAAAGCTTACAGATAGGATTGGTTAAGAGATCCTATAAAAATATAAACTCTGTGAGTTAAATAGAAATGAAAGCTGGTTTTGAGATGTAGGCGTGGCTGGGGATGGGTTGGGTGACAGCAAATAAAGGGGCTCCAGGGAGTGGCCCCCAAAGGTATCAGGGAAAAGGGAGATAAGAAAAGCAGCCTTTAGAGTTTGGAATACAGAATGATATGGCAATAGAGCAGTTCTAAAAGAAAAGTAGCCTTTAGAGCAGTTCTCATTGGCTGTGCAGAGTCTGTGGGTTTGTATCTGAATATACAATGATATATTTAAGCACCAAAAAGCCAGGTCCACAAAAGCACCAAGCCAGGTCTTAAAGCACTAAGCAAAGCCTGGAAGCACAAGGGTCCAAAGCAGCAAAAAAGCTGGAGCATAAAGGACCAAAAAGCTGGGCCTAAAAGCACAAAGTTGTGAGGTCTAAAAGTGCAAAAAGCCAGACCTTGGAGTCCCAAAAAGCCAGGCCCAGAAATGCCAAGCCAGGTCTAGAAGTACAAATACGTGCAAGCGCCAAAAATAACCCCCAAAAGCAGCAAAAAGCTGGGCCAGAAAGCACCAAGGCTTAAAAGCACTAAAAGCCAGGCCTAAAAGCTGATTTCTAGCACAGAAATGTCCGAGCCAAGAGCAGAGTTGGAGCAGAGGTAGAGACTCAGCTGCTGAGGCTCCTCTGGAGCATCCCCACGGAATATCCCGGGACACACCCCGAGCTCAGTGACACAAACCAGGCTCCTCAGTGCCCAAAAAAGCTGATCCAGAGCTTTTCCTCACCTTCAAAATCCACGTCCCCGACCAGCCTGGGCTTGGCTGTGACAGGATCCTGCACCCTGGTGATGCCCACGTCGATCACCGCCGCTCCCTCCTTGATCATGTCGGCCGTGATCAGGTTGGGGATGCCTGGAAAAACACAACCACACCCTCAGGGTGGCTCCTCTGGTGCTCCCAACCCAACCTGGGCCTTTCCTGCCTCTCAAAATAATCAGCTTCAAGAATCTCAAGGTTGGTTTGTTTTTTTTCCCCAACTTGAACCCGCCCTAAGAAATGTGAATCTCCCCCAGGGCGGTACAACCAGCTGCTGGTGTTCAGCTCGGGTATTTTAACTGGAAGAGGGAAAATTCTGGATTTATGGAAAGAATCTCTCTCTCTCTGGCAGGGTGGGAGGGCTGCCCCATCCCTGGAAGTGTCCAAAACCAGGCTGGACAGGGTGTGGGACAACCTGATCTGGTGGAAAGCATCCAGGGGTTTGGAACAGGATGATCTTTAAGGTCCTCGCAGCCTGAATTCCGTGACTCCGTGTTCCCTGATAATCTCTGAGCACAGACCAGGAATCCTCCCCAGGGAGTTTTGGCACAGCAGGCAGCACCACACCCCCTCTGCAAGGGGGAACCTTCAGACATTTCAGCTCTGCAGCTCTTTGCTGCACGTTTTCCACCTGCACCGAGGCAGGAGGAGCTGGGGCAGGGCCCAAACCCAGCTGGGCACAGCTCTGGCCGTGCCAGGAAGGACTGGGAGAAACTTCCCGGGGCTAACCCAGCCTGTCTGCTTCTGCCAGATATCAGGGGATCCACTCCCAGCCCGGCTTTATCTCCCTCACTGGAGTGTCACCCTGCTCTGCTCACAGTTCCCACGGCCACTCCCACCCCAACTCTGTCCTCAGCTTTCCAGAACTTTCCCTCCAGACCCCATTTCCAGCTGTGCCAGGGCAGGCTCAGGCTGGGTTTGGGGAAAGGTTTTTGCCCCAGAGGAAAGGTTCTTCACCCCAGGGCTCCAGGGTGGGGATTTGGGGTGTCTATGGGGCTCCAGGGTGGGGATTTGGGGTGTCTGTGCAGATCCAGGGGCTGGATCCATGATCCTGGTGCACTCCCTCCCAGCCAAACCCCCTCCATGACTCTCCCTGGCTGTCCAGGTGTGACCAGGTGCTGTTCCCCATTCCAAAGGCACAACCCCAAACTGGGAACACCAAAACTGCGGCTTTTCGGCTCAACCACAGGAGATCCCAACTCCAAGAGCCCCCCACCCTCAGCCCTGAGACCCTCCAGGACATTCCATGCCCAGGATTCCCAGCAGGAACACCCCCAGCCTGTTGGAACCCCGGGCACTGAGGATTTCAGCCTTTCTGTGCTGACAGGCTCTGACCTCCCGAGAAAATAAATCTGAAATGTGCAGAAATTGCAGAAAACTGCATTTGGCCTGAGGCCGTGGAAAAGGCTCCCAAAACTGAGTGATAAAACTGAAATTGTGGGTGTGAGGTTTGAATGGAAGTGTGTGATACCACAGGGTGCAAAACTTAAAGAGTTTAAGGGTTTAGAATATAGTAATATATATATAAAACAAGATGGAGGATTTAGGGTGTGGGCTAAATTCTTCTTTTTCACCTTCTACTTCACGGATCTGGGTGGTGTTTTGTAATTGGAGAGAAAAATCTGCACGGCAGGCCACGGGTGGTTGGTCATTGTGTTAAAAGTAAAAATAATTCAGGTGTCATTTCATAACTGGACAGTCTGTGTTTAACAGACACAGACAGAGCCATTTTTCACCTTTGTTACCTAGAGCTCACAGCTCGTGAGCCTGCAAAACACAGACAAGAACTCACAAACACCTGAGTCTCCAGCCTCAGATCCTGGTTTTAGCAGAAGGAAAGAGGAGGCCCCTCACCTGCAGCTGCCACCACGATGTCTGCACGGATCGTGTGCTGCTTCAGCTGCTCCTTGGGCGTGTGGCGGTGCGAGATTGTCACCGTGGCATCACCTGCGAGGACAGGGGGACAGGAGCTCACACCCAGCTCTGCACCCTCAAGGCCACCCCCTGCGTCCCTCAGGAGCACCTCAGGGGCTGCTGGTGAACACCAGCCCACGGGGTTTGGGGCCAAGGAGGTGCTGAAGGAAGCTCAGGGGGGAACTCGTGGCTCTGCATGATTCCAAAAGGGGACAGCCAGGGAACAGGATGAGACAAAACGGCCTCAGGTTGTGCCAGGGCAGGTTTAGGGTGGGTAAAGGGGGAAAAATTCATCATGGGAAGGTTGTAAAATATTGGAAGAGGCTGCCCAGGGGAAGGGGGGAGCTCCTCAGGCATCCACAACTGCTCAAAGCACGTGTGGATGAGGCACTGGAGGCCGTGGGCTGAGTGATGCCTGGATTTAATGACCTCAGAGATGTCACCCTAAGTTTTCCTGCATTTTGAGGGCTGGCATTTTTGTAGTGGAGAGTCCCACGAAACCTCATGTAAACTGTGTGTTGGTGACATATTTCTCCTCTGGGAGGAGTCTTGTGATCGATGGTGACGTTCACCCGTAACAGTTGTTGGTAGCTGAATGTGATTATTATCTTAAACCAGAATCAGGAGAATCACAAGGAAAGATAGTCACCAAAAATTCATGCTTGGCTGTAACCAACAGAACACAGACCTGGGAGTCCCAAAACAACTAAATAATGAACACGGAGTCATATAACGAAGGGGGTATAAAGTGTATCCTTGTAGGAGCTGGGTTTGGGTCTGTATCCTGACTCCCAGAGCTCCAGGCAGCATATAACCCCTCTGATTCTGTGTTCCTGCACTGGCAGGAGGCTGGAGGGCTGTTTGAGAGGGTCCTCCCCCCGAGACCACCCCTGTGGTACCTCCGGGGCGCTCGTGGCGTCCGTCGGTGTGCAGCAGCATGGCGATGGGCATCCCCACGTTCTTGGACCTGCCCGCCACCACCACGTTCCTGCCCAGCGTTGGGATTCCTGCAGGGGACACATCACACCGGGCACTGACTTCTCTCAGCTGGGAGAGACCCACGGGGATGGCTGAGCCAAGCCTGGGCACTGCATCCCAAAATCTGAACACTCCTGGAGCTCAGGGCCGTGCTCTTCGCCCTCTGGGGAAAGAAACTTTGGCCAACCCCAGCCTGAGCCTGCCCTGGCACAGCTCCAGCCCTTCCCCGGCTCCTGTCACAGGGAGCTCAGGGTCTGTCCCTCCTCTCCCCCTCCCAAGGAAGCTGGAACTGGGATCAGTCTCCCTCAGCCCCTCCAGCTGAACCCCCCAAGTGCCCTCAGCCACTCCTCGTGTGGCCCTCCCAGACCTCTCCCCACCCTCGTGGCCTTCCTTTGGGCTCTCTCCAATAATTTATTGTCTTTTTTTTTTTTATATTGTGTCACCCAAAACTGGGTGAGTTTTGAGCTGAGGCCACCCCAGCCCAGAGCAGAGCAGGACAATCCCTCCCTGGTCACACTGTCCCTGCTGTCCCCAGGACAGGACAATCCCTCCCTGGTCACACTGTCCCTAGGACAGGACAATCCCTCCCTGGTCACACTGTCCCTGCTGTCCTCAGGACAGGGATGTCCCCGGGCACAGCTGGCTGGGCTCTAAGTGGCCCTGGTCCAGCACTCCCAGCCCTTCCCAGCTGCTCTCCAGCCTCTCCTTTGCAGCCCACCCACCCAGCAGAATCCAGCCCTTCCCTGGTTAAACCCCACCAGTTTGGGGACTGTCCCTCCCTGCAGGGAGTGACAGCTGCTCCCAGCTCAGTGCCACCAGCACAGCTACTGCTCCTCCCAGCCCTGAGCCCAGGGGATGCTGAGGAGCCCAGGGGATGCTGAGGAGCCCAGGATGGAGAAGCCAGCACTGCTCTGTCCCCAGCCTGATGTCACCCCTGTCACCCATCATGCCCGACCCACGAGCTGAGAATCCTCCAAGGCGGGCAGGATTGCCCAGGAACCAGCCCAAGGCTGCAGCAGCAGCAGCAGCAGCTCTCACCTGTCCTCTGGATGATCTCCCAGACGCCCCAGGGCGTGGCAGGCAGCATGGAGTCCTGGTCCAGGCACATGCGGCCCACGTTGAGCACGTGGAAGCCGTCCACGTCCTTGTGCGGGCTCACGGCGTTGCAGACGCGGCGCTCGTCGATGTGCTCTGCAGAGGGCAGCAGCTCCCAGGGACCAGCCCGCGGCTGCCAGCCCGGGTCCGCAGCTCTGCGGGCACCCCGAGGGCCAGGCTGCAGCTCTGACCCACACTGGAGCTCTGACCCTGAGCCCTGAGCTGGAACTGTGACCCCAAACTGGAGCTCTGACCCCAAACTGGAGCTCTGACCCCAAACTGGAGCTGGAATTGTGACCCCAAACTGGAACTCTGATCCCAAACTGGAGCTCTGACCCTGAGCCCTGAGTCGGAATTGTGACCCCACACTGGAGCTCTGACCCCACACTGGAGCTCTGACCCCGAGCCTTGAGCTGGAATTGGGACCCCAAAACTGGAGCTCTGACCCTGAGCCCTGAGCTGGAACTGTGACCCCAAACTGGAGCTCTGACCCCAAACTGGAACTCTGACCCCAAACTGGAACTCTGACCCCAAACTGGAACTCTGACCCCAAACTGGAACTCTGACCCCAAACTGGAGCTCTGACCCCAAACTGGAGCTCTGACCCCGAGCCTTGAGCTGGAACTCTGATCCCAAACTGGAACTCTGACCCCAAACTGGAGCTGGAATTGTGACCCCAAACTGGAACTCTGACCCCAAGCCTTGAGCTGGAATTGTGACCCCAAACTGGAACTCTGACCCCACACTGGAGCTGGAATTGTGACCCCAAACTGGAACTCTGACCCCAAGCCTTGAGCTGGAATTGTGACCCCAAAACTGGAGCTCTGACCCCAAACTGGAGCTCTGACCCCGAGCCTTGAGCTGGAATTGTGACCCCAAACTGGAACTCTGATCCCAAGCCTTGAGTTGGAACTGTGACCCTGAGCCCAAATTGACCCCAAGCCCTGAGCTGGAATTGTGACCCCAAGCTGGAGCTCTGACCTTGAACCCTGAGCTGCAATTGCAACCCTGAGCTGGAATCATGACCCATGACCTGGAATCATGACCCGTGAGCTCTGACCCTGAGTCTTGAGCTGGAACTGTAACCCCAAACTGGAGCTGACTTTGAACCCTGAACTCCAAGCTGGAACTGTAACCCCAAACTGGAGCTCTGACCCCGGGGTGCCATTCTGATCCTGAAGCCTTTTCAGAGTTTGGGGTGCAAAGTTCCCCAGCACTCCCAGTTCCAGCACAGGGCACTGGAAGCACTCTACAATCCCAGCCCTGCTGACACTCAGGGTATTTTCAGGCAGCCCCAAGGCCACACCCAGCCCAAAATCCCAGCTTGGGAAGCTGATACTCCCCCACAGGAATAGATCCTGACTCTCTGCAGGCAGCTGGTGCTGAGAGAGAGCAGCAGGGCGGGATTTCCCCCTGTGCTGCCCCATCCTCCAACCCTCGGGAGCCTCCTGGGAATGCAGGGCAGGGAAGTGAGCTGCTCACCAGGCAGGGGAAGCTGCACCAGCACCCCGTCCACGGCTGTGTCATTGTTGAGTTTGCTGATCAGCTCCAGCAGCTCCTCCTCGGTGATGGAGGCCGGCCTCAAGATGGTCTCGCTGCTGATCCCTGGGGATTGCCAAACCCACGGTGTCAGTGAGGCACAAAACACCTGTTTTCCCAGATTTTTTTTTTTTTCTCCTCCCCCCGTTTTGCTGCCTGGCTAAATCTGGGAGGGTTTGTGCAGTTCCAGGCTGGAGAGACCTGCACAAGGCTTGGGATTTGTTGTTGAGGATGATTAGGTGGGAAAAGGGTGTTTGGGACCCTCCCAGAGCAGGGAGAAACCCAAGCAAATAGCCCGAGAGGCCTCTGGACACAGTAAAAAAGGGATGTTTGCCTAAAAATCTCCATCTCCAAAAGCAGCTTCAGCTGTTTAGGACCCAGGTTAAACGAGACCATTTACAGCCCCTGACCCCAGGCAGGACCTCGGGTTGCAGGATGAGAAGTTCTCAGAGGGCAGCAAAGCTGCTGAACAGGGGCTGTGTGTGACCCAGGCAGACGGAAAAAGGAGGCAAAAAAACCCCACATCCTCTCCAGTGCTTTTTATGGCTCTGGGAAAGCTGAAAAACCCCAAGCACACAGAGTCCCACGGGTCACACTGAATCCCACCCCAGCACAAGAACCCAAATTCCAGGTGACAATGAGAAGCCAACAGGTGGGTGCATCCCGAAAAAAAAAAAAAAGGCATTTTTTGGGGGAGGGGGAAGAAGGAAACCTCCCACTCACCCACATCAGCCGCCGCTTTGGTTTTGTTGAGGACGTAGGAGTGGCTGGCCGGGTTTTCCCCCACCAGCACCACGCTCAGATGCGGCGTCCTGTTCCCCGCAGCCACCCACTGCTGCACCTCGTGTCGTGCTTCCTGCTGGATCTGCCGGGCCAGCTTCCTCCCCGAGATCACCACGGCGTCCTCCCTGCGACACCAGCAGCGGGGACAGTGTCACCACAGCCCCCGGGGCCACCAGCTGCCAGCCCCGGGCTGGATGGAGCAGGAAAACCAGCGGGGGAAAAGGCTCCATCCTTCGCGCTCTGTCGGGGATTTTGGCATCTTTGTGCTCTGTCACATCCAGCAGCGTGTTTGAGGGCTCGGTTATATCAATACCGGGAAAAAACAAGGCAGAATCGCAATATCCCGAGCTGGGACTCACTGGGATCATTGATGCTGGCACTAAACCCCAAAATCCGGCCCTGGGAGCGCTGTCAGAACATTCCCTGAGCTCCGGCAGCCTCGGGGCTGTGCCCGTCCCTTGGGACTGCTCCAAAACTTCCCCGAGACCGCGCTGGGCTCCAGGGACACAAACACCAGAGGCTCTCGGGGCCAGGAGTGAGCTCAGAAGGGTCTGGAGCAGGGTGGGATGCTCAGGGGTCTCTGTCCCTTGTCACCCCAGTGCCCAGGGAGAGCTCAGGGCGGCCTCTGCCCCTGTCACACCACGGAACGCTCTGGGGGCCCTGTCCCCCTCACGCCAAGGAATAGTCAAGAGGAGGGGATGGTCTCCTTCCCTCTCGCTCAGGGGGGCTCCATCCCTCTCCCCACAGCGCTCGGTGTCTCTCTCGTTCCGGGGGATGACCGGGGCTGTCTCCATCCCCCTCAGCCCGCGGTGTCCCGGTCCCCTGACCCCGGGGCAGTCCCGCCGTGGGCCGCTCTGGCTCCCGCCGTGCCCGTGGCAGCCCCACACTCCCACGCAAGGCGGACACGCGATTTCATCAGCCTGCAGCGCCCGGCGCGGCCGCTGGGGGCCCGCCCGCTCACCCCAGAACACCAGGGGCCAGCTCCCCACCATCCCCGCATCCTCCCGGTGTCCCGGGCCGTACCGGGCGGCGCTGAGGTGCAGGCGGCGGGCGCGGGGCTCCAGCGCGGCGCGGCTGAGGGCGCGGAGGGAGCGGAGCGCGGCGGCCATGGCGAGATCCCCCTCACAAACGGCGGGAACGGCTCTGAGGGGAACGCCGCTCCCCGCCCTTATATAGCGCCGGGAAGCCCCGCCCCTCGCGGCAACCAATGGGCTTCCGCGCCCAAAAGCATCCGCTCGAGTTTTACCTTGGCGGCACCTGCGCGGCTCCGCCGGCGGCGGAAGGGCCGCTGGTCCCGGGCTGAAATCGGCCTTTCTCTGACCCGGCAGCGACCGCGGCAGCTCCGAACGGGGTGAAAAATAACGCAAACACTGTAAGGTTGGTTATTTTGGTATAATTGATGTCACCTCCACAGTGAGGTGCTCTGGGAACGGGCAGTGTGGGTGGGTGAGAGGCTGGACATGAGGCCAAAGGGGCCCTGGGCTGATCCCCAGCGTGGGCAGCAGCTCCGGGGGGATTCTGGCCCCGGGCCCCGCTCAGGTGAGACCCCACCTGCGGAGCTGGGAGCCCACCTGCAGCATGGGGAGCTGCCGGGGCGGGGCCAGAGGAACTGGAGCCCCTCACTGACCAATCACATCGCTCTGTGCTCTTGGCTCCGCCCCCTCATTGTGACACCATAAAGGCGGAGATGATGCGCTCGGGTACCTCCTAAGCTCCCATTGGCTGGCGGTGAGAGGGCGGGGCTTTGGGGGGGTATAAAAGGGGCGCGGCCGCCCTCAGCGCTCACTGCGGGATCCTGCGGGGGCGGCGGCGGCCGGAGCTCCGGGGACGGGCGGCACCGCGATGGCAGCGGCCCGGCGGCGAGCGGGAGGAGGGAGCGCCCCTGTGCGCCCGATCCCATCCCGAGATGTGAGACGGGAGGGGTGGACAGCCGCCGGCGGAGCATCCCCCGGGGCGACGACGACGGACACCGAGAGAGGCATCCCCGGGGCGAGGATGGCGGAGACACCCCGGGGGCAACGACGACGGAGATTTCACCCGGGGCGACGACGACGGACATCGAGAGAGGCATCCCCGGGGCGAGGATGGCGGAGACACCCCGGGGGCAACGACGACGGAGATTTCACCCGGGGCGACGACGACGGACACCGAGAGAGGCATCCCCGGGGCGAGGATGGCGGTGCCGGGATCGGGCGCTGATGACGGTGGACGCAATGCAGGATCCCCCCCCGGGTGAGGAGGATGGAGCCGGTCGTCCACCGAGGCAAGGTAAGTATAACAGGTAAGTATAATAGGTAAGTACAAAATAAAATAAAAAAAAATAAAAATCACATCGAGTGCTGGGTCTGATCTTTGCTTGCCCAACGAGTCAGTCGCGACGCAACCCATGGAACAATTGAACAATTGAAAACAACCCCGGGCCGGCCCCGCTCCTCAGCCCGGGACCGCTGGGGGATGTCACAAGAGCACACGGAATAAAGACGCTCGACTCCAGGCAGGAGGCAGCAGAAAGCAGCAGCTTTATTTCCAATGCAGGGAGCTCTTTGATAAGACGCTGCGCTAAGGAGACACGTTATTGCCCCAGGGCACTGACACCTCACCGCGGGCTGAGGCTGGGCTCTGTGGAGCCGAGGCTGCGCTGGGCTCTCCGCAGCCCTCGCTGCTGCTCCTCGCCCGGGAACACGTTTTCCTGTGGGAATGAGGGGATCGGCTCGTGTCCATCCTCCTCCCGCACAGCGATGGGGCCGGTGGGTTCTGCCCCCGCTCACCTTGGGCTAGGGGAAGGGTGGACGGTGTGGAGCGGAGTTTCCCTGCTGGGGCCTCCGCACCCTTGGCTGCAGCTCTTCGGCTAGGATCAAGGCTCCTGTGGGGACAAGGGGACACGGGTCAGGCCACGGCCACCCTCCTCCCCTCAGGACGGGGGAGTAGAGGGGAGGGGCATTGCGGAGATGAGCAGAGGCAGGGGCAGGCGCAGCCGGAGGAGCCCGGCCCAGCCGCTCGCAGCTCCGTGGCTCTCCGCCCGCTCCGTTCCGCCGCCGCCGCTCACGGCCGCTTCAGCCCCTGGCCCCGCCCCGCTGCCCTTGGCGACAGCCAATGGGCGTCGAGAATCAGCCGGAGGGGCGGAGCAAGGCACGTTCCACATTGTGACCTCACGGAGGGGGCGTGCCCAGAACGTGCCCGAGCGATCTGATTGGCCAGAGGCGGAGCGTTCGGAAAGCGGCGGAGCTCGGGCCAGGGGGCCGCCAAATCTCGCGAGAGCTCCGTGAACGGGGCGGTGCAATCCAGGTGAGGGGGCGTGGCCCCGCCTTGGAGCGATGACCACACCCACGTGGGGGCGGCCCGAGGAGAGAGCGCGGGGAGCGCCAGAGAACGGCACCGGGACCCCAGAGACCGCTCCCGGTGCGCCCGGGCACCCAGAGAGCGGCACCGGGACCCCAGAGACCGCTCCCGGTGCGCCCGGGCACCCAGAGAACGGCACCGGGACCCCAGAGACCGCTCCCGGTGCGCCCGGGCACCCAGAGAACGGCACCGGGACCCCAGAGACCGCTCCCGGTGCGCCCGGGCACCCAGAGAACGGCACCGAGACCTCCAGAGACCGCTCCCGGTGCGCCCGGGCACCCAGAGAGCGGCACCGGGAACCCCAGAGAGCCCTCCCCGGGGGACCCCGCGGCTGGACGGGGCTTGGAGCACCCCGGGACAGCGGGAGGTGTCCGTGGCACAGCACCGGTGGCACTGCATGGACTTTAAATTCTTTCCATCCTGGGGATCCCCGCCCCACCAGGACACGGCCACCGGCTCCAGGGAACGGAGCAGGATTGGGGAAGGGCCCGAGTGACAAGGAGCAGAGCGGTCACACCACGCACGGCCCGCAGTGTTTATTCCAAACACCGGCTTACAGCTCCGGGGAGAGGCACGAGCCCTCGGATCCTGCGGATCAGGCCGAGAAAAGAGCCAGAACACCGGGAAAAAAAACCCACAACTCTGCTTTGGGTGCCACAAGCCCCGCTTTGGGCACTTGGAAACGGCTCCCAGCACCCCACGGAAAAACCTCCCCTGGCCCAGCGGAGTGGGAACACCCTGGGTGGGAATATCTGTCCCCTCTGGGGACACGGGGACAGCCCCAGGGGGGAAGGAGCGGCCGGGACATCCCCGTGCCCAGCAGTCCCTGAGGTAGGAATGGCCCCGGCTCCGGGCAGAGGCTCGGCCACGTCCCCGCGCTGTCCCCGCGGTGTCCCCGGCGGCTCCGAGGGGACAGCGCTGGCCGGAGCCAGGACACGGCATGCAGGAGGGGCAGCCACATGCTGGGGGGGAATGGGGAACCCTCAAAGTGAGGAGGGGGCAGCAGCCACGGGCGGTTCGTGCAGCTCATCTAGCCGGGAAAACTCGTCTGTCTTTGGGGAGAACCATCAGCGCCCGGCTCGGTCACAGGAGGAAGGACAGCAACCCCAAAGTGGGGCCGGGAGCCCCAAAACTGGGGCTGGGACCCCCAGAGACCCCTCCCTGTGATCCTGGGCACCCAAAGAACGGGGCTGGGACCCCCAGAGACCCCTCCCCGAGGGGACCCCTCAGCCGGGCTGGCACTGTCCCTGTGCCTGGCACACCCCGGCCCCGTTCCCAGTGTCACCCGGCTCCGCAGTCCCAGTATGAGTGTCCCCGCTGGGGTTTGGGGGGTCCCCGCCGGGGTTTGGGGGGTCCCCGCCCGGGGGACAGGCGGGATGTGTCCGGCAAAGGCCCGGCACGAGCCGGGGGTCCCCCAGTCAGTAGAAATGTTTGCGGCTCTGCTCCTGCCACTTGTTGTAGACGATGATGCCGATGACGATGGCAAAGACGATGGCCACCAGCGAGAAGAAGACGATGAGGAAGAGGGCGAGGCCACTCATGGGCTCCAGCGGCGCCTCCACTGCGGGGCAGAGCCCGGGGAAAGAGCCCTGAGCCCGGGGATGGAGCAGCCACGGGCAGGACGGGGCTCAGGGCTCGGGGTGGGGGATTTTGGGATGGGATCGTGGGATTTTGGGGTGGGAGTGTGGGATTTTGGGGTGGGAGTGTGGGATTTTGGGGTGGGAGTGTGGGACTTTGGGATTTTGGGATGGGAATGTGGGATTCTGGGACGGGAGTTTGGGACGAGAGTTTAGGATGGGAGTGTGGGATTTTGGGGTAGGAGTTTGGGATGGGGGTGTGAGACTTTGGAGGTTGGTGTTTTGGGACGGGAGCGTGGGATTTTGGGATTGGAGTGTGAGATTTTGCGCGTGAAATTTTAGAGTTTGGGATTTTGGAGTATGGGGTGTGAAATTTTGGAGTTTGGGATTTTGGAGGTTGGGGTTTTGGGACTGGAGTGTGAGATTTTTGGAGCATGGAATTCTGGTATGGGAGTGTAGGATTTTGGGATAGAAGTCTGGGATTTTGGGAGTGCGGGATTTTGGGCTGGCACTTTGGGATTTGGGAATGCCACATGATCCACCTCCCTCCCACAGCCCCAATCCCACCCATTTGATCCTGGCAGTCACACGGTGCAAAACAATCCCACAAATCGAGGTTTGTTATTCCTGCAAATCCCTGCAGGTCCCCCCCTGCCCATCTCCCACTCACTGCCTGGCAGTTTCAGGTTGTCCACCACGGGCAGGAACACTTCCCTGTCCCTCTTCTCCTCCTCTGGTGTCCTCTCCACCGTCAGCTGGTACAGCTTCAGAGAGATGATGTCGTGGTTGTCTGGGAAAAGGCACCAAAAATGACTCCTGGGGGTGGGAATTCTGCGGGATCTCAGCCCTGGGAAGGTTCCTGAGAGGCTCCAAGGCCAGCAGGAATCTTTCAAGCTGCCTCAAAAAGCCAAAACTCGGGAGATTATTGGAGTTCCAAGTGCTGGGAATGTGCTGCCAGCAGCCTCCCGTGGCTCTGGGATGTGGGAGGGGGAAAAGGAGCTTTTGTTGGAGGCCAGGGATGAGTTTTTTGTGGGAGCAGAACTGGAATGGGGCCAGGATGGACATGTTTATTCCATGTCCATCCCTGTTTATTCCATGCCCATCCCAAGGTTTAATTCCAGGCTCATCGTGGTTTGATGTATTTATTTATTCCAAGGAATCCCACTTGGAGCCCTCAAATCCCACTGAAGCCTGCAAATCCAGCAGGAAATCCAACTTGGAGCCCCCAAATCCCTCCTAGAGCTCCCAAATCCACTCAGGAATCCCACCTGGAGCCCCAGAATCCCTCCTGCAGCCCCCCAAACCCCCCTGGAGCCCCCAAATTCCTCCTGGGAATTCCTCCTGGAGCCCCCCAAACCCCTCCTGCAGCCCCCAAACCCCCCTGGAGCCCCCAGGCTGTACCTGAGAGGTCCCCAGTGACAGAGGAGGTCCCAAAGTAGTAGCCCCGGGGCAGGCGCACCCCGGGCACGTCGATGCACTCCCTCCACTCATGTTTGCCGTCGATGTCAATCAGCACCTGCCCGGGCACGGGGAATTAATTACTCCACTTAATTACAATGTAAAGGCAAAATTGGGGGGATATTAAAGTGAATGTGCTGTGGTCTGGGGAGGGGAGAAGAGGGAAAAGGTGAGTGTCCCTTGGAATGGAGAATGTAAAGCCCTCTCCCTCCACATTATTATTTCTCTTATTAATAAACAAACATTATATTATAATTTTAGAAATAAAGATATATATATCACATATACAGGTTATAGATTAGAAACATTATATTATGAATGAATATTATATTACGATATTATGAATAAACATATATTATACATAATATACATAACATTACATTATATATATACATATAAATACATATATATACATATATACATATATATACATACATATATACATTATACTATATTGTCTGTATTGTATTATATTATACTATACTATATTATGTGATACCATACCACATTACATTATATTATTAATATAATATAATACAATACAATACAATATAATATAAATTACGTGATCTGCTGTGGATCTGAGGGACCTGATCTGGATCTGAGGGCCCTGCCCCGTGCTCCAGCTGCCCCACTGTGGGTCTGAGGGATCTGCCACGGATCTGAGGGATCTGCTGTGGGTCTGAGGGATCTGCTGTGGGTCTGAGGGATCTGCTGTGGCCCTGCCCCGTGCTCCAGCTGCCCCACTGTGGGTCTGAGGGATCTGCTGTGGGTCTGAGGGCCCTGCCCCTTGCTCCAGCCGTGCCACCGTGGGTCTGAGGGATCTGCCAGGGATCTGCAGTGGCCCTGCCCCGTGCCCCAGCAGCCCCCTCCCAGCCCCAGCCCCGGCACCCACCGTCAGCCTCCTCTTGACGTAGCGGATGACCAGGAAGGTGTCGTGCGGCAGGTTGCGCAGCATGGCGCTGCAGCCGCCCAGCTCCGTGGGCCGCCCGTCGCGCTCGTGGTCGTAGCTCAGGGAGCCGTTGTTCACCATGGCAGAGATGTAGGGGAACACGCGCTGCCGGGGCCACGCAGGGTGTCAGGGGGAGCTGGGTGTGACCCAGTGAAACAGCCCTGCAGTGACCCCTTAGCCCCACAGGGATCGGCTCAACACAACCCTGGAGAGATCCTTCAACCCCACAGGGCTCAGCTTAAAACAACCCTGGAGTGACCCTGAAATCCTTAACCCCACAGGGATCGGCTCAACACAACCCTGAAGTGATCCTGAGATACTCTAACCCCACAGGGACTGTCTTAAAACAACCCTGGAGAGATCCTTCAACCCCACAGGGATCGGCTCAACACAACCCTGGAGTGATCCTGAGATAGTCTAACCCCACAGGGATCGGCTTAAAACAACCCTGGAGAGATCCTGAGATACTCTAACCCCACAGGGATCTGCTCAACACAACCCTGCAGTGATCCTGAAATCCTTAACCCCACAGGGACTGGCTTAAAACAACCCTGGAGAGATCCTCTAACCCCACAGGGATTGCCTTAAAACAACCCTGGAGTGATCCTGAAATCCTTTAACCCCACAGAGATCTGCTTAAACCAACCCTGGAGTGACCCTGAAATCTTCTAACTCCACGAGGATCTGCTCAAATCAGTCCTGGAGTGATCCTGAAATCCTTTAACCCCACAGAGATCTGCTTAAAACAAACCTGCAATGATCTCAAAGCCCTTTAACCCCACAGGGATCTGCTCAAAACAATTCTGGAATGATCCCCAAAGTCCTTTAACTCCAAAATCTCCACAAGACACCTGCTGCATCCCTGTGGATCCCATACCTCAAAAATCCAGAAAACCCACTGGGACGATCCCGTTCCATCCCCAAACTCCTAAAAAATCTGCTGGCAAACCCCCACAGACTGACCCTGGCTCCAGCCCTGACCCCAAATTCCTCCATCTCCCAAAAACCGGCTCCCAGCCCCCCATCCCACGCAGCCTGCCGTGGATCCAGGAGTTCCTGAGGAAGAGGAGGGTGGGCAGGAGGCAGTACCTGGTTCCCAGGGCTGTACCTCCTCTTCTGAGCCTGAGCTCCACGGGTAGCACAAAGCAAGAGAGACAGAGCACACACAGCAACAGGGTCACGGGGCCCCGGGGCCAAAACTCCCGGGGATTTCCCCCCTGGAGCACTCCAGGGCACGGGGAGGGAGGGGTTAACGCCAAAAGTCCTGGGAATTTTCCTCCTGGAGTCTCCAGACCCCAAATCCCGGGAATTTTCCCCTGGAGCAGTCCAGGAGAAGCGAGGGCAGTGAAGGGTTAATGCCACAAATCTCCTTTTTGGAGCTTTTTCCTCCTTTTTGGTCTTTTTTAAAGCTCTTGGCACCACTAACCCCCCCCATCCAAATCCCTAAAGTGACAATTTTTGGATGTTTTCCACAGAAATGACACCACTGACCCCCCCATCTCAGGGAGGTGACAGCAGTGTCACCCAGCCCGTGGGTCTCACCTCCTGCTGCTTCTCCTCGTTGGGGTAGGTGTCCACGAACACGCCCAGCCCCAGGAAGTTGTCCTTGCTCCCAAAGACGGGTCCTGGCAGGGCAAAGGAGGTGGGCAGGGACAGGAGGGACGTTTGTCACCCTTCGGGAGAGGGGACAATGTCCCAAGGAGCAGCCACGGCCACCCAGGGGGGAATTTTCCCTGAGTCCAGTGGCCCCAGGCCCTGTCCCAGGTGTCCCCAGGCTCTGTCCCAGGTGTCCCCAGGCCCTGTTAAAGGCGTCCCCAGGCTCTGTCCCAGGTGTCCCCAAGCCCTGTCTCAGGTGTCTCCATCCCTGTCCCAGGTGTCCCCTGGCCTGTCCCAGGTGTCCCCAGTGTCTCCAGCCCTGTCCCAGGTGTCCCCAGGGTCTGTCCCAGGTGTCTCAGGTGTCCCCAGCTCTGTTAAAGGTGTCCCCAGGCTCTGTCCCAGGTGTCCCCATCCCTGTCCCAGGTGTCCCCAGGGTCTGTCCCAGGTGTCTCAGGTGTCCCCAGCTCTGTTAAAGGTGTCCCCAAGCCCTGTCCCAGGTGTCTCCATCCCTGTCCCAGGTGTCCCCAGTGTCCCCAAGCCCTGTCCCAGGTTTCCCCAGCCCTGTCCCAGGTGTCCCCAGTGTCCCCAAGCCCTGTCCCAGGTTTCCCCAGCCCTGTCCCAGGTGTCCCCAGGCCCATCCCAGGTGTCTAAGATGTCCCATCCCTGTCCCCGGTGTCCCCAGGCCCCTCTCCCGAGGCACCCACCTGGCTGCATCCTGTCCTTGGTGTACCAGATGGCAAACCCATCCCCGTTCAGGTTCTTCTTGCCTTGCCCGTGGATTTTGAAGTGCACCTGCATCTCCCAGTCCCGCAGGTAACAGGGCTGGGGCAGAGGAGGACAAGAGGAACATTCCAGAACCCCTCATTTCCCTGTTCCCTCATCCACATCCATCCTGAACGACAGCTAATTAATCCCCCCCCAAAAAAACCCAGTTCAGGGCCCCCCAGATTCCCGGGGGCTCAGCTGTGGGGTGAAGTGCTGGAAGCTCCTCATGGTGCCCCAGCCCAACCATCCCCAAACCCCCCAGCTCAGCCCCTGCCGTCATGTGCCCCACTCTGGTCCCCACCCCCTTATCCTGGGGCCTTTCCTGATCCTGATCCCCTCTTCTCCCACTCTGATCCCAAACTTCTGCTCCCAATCCCAACCCCCTTCTCCAGCTCCCCCAAACCCATCCTGACGCTATCCCACTGATCCCACTAAAGCCATCTCATCCCACCCCAGTGATCCCACTGATGCCACCCCACTGATCCCACTGTCCCCAGCATTCCCATTGATCCCATCCCAGTGCCTTCCTCATCTCCAGTTTCCTCTTGTCCCAATCCTGACCTTGTTCTGCAGCTCATCCCACTCCATCGATTCCCATCCCATTGATCCCATCCCACCCATCCCATCATCCCCATCATTCCCATTGATCCCATCCCACCCATCCCATTGTCCCCATTGATCTCATCCCACCTCACCGATCCCATTGTCCCCATCGTTCCCACTGATCCCATCCCACCCCACTGATCCCAATGTTCCCACCGATCCCATTGTCCCCATCGTTCCCATTGATCCCATCCCAGTGCCCTCCTCACTTCCCGTTCCCTCTTGCCCTGATCCTGACCTTGACCCCCATCCCATCCCATGGATGCTATGGTCCCCGTCCCAGTGTCCCCCCGCTCCCGTCCCCATCCCGACGCTCTCTCCCGGCCCGTCCCGGTTCGCCCCGCTCCCGCCCCTCTCTGCCCGGTTCCCCCCGCTCACCACTCGGTTCCACACGGCTCCCTGCTTGCTCTGCACGTCGGGGGTGAGGCGGATGAACTGGGTCATGACCATGGCGTTGCCCAGCAGGTCCCACAGCCCCGAGCTGGCCGAGCCCACACCTGCGGCCCACACGCACCGTCGGCACCGGGTACCGACACCGGGCACCGGGCGCCGTCCGCCGCCACCGCCCGCCCTCCCCGCTCACCCTGGTACGGCTTGGACAGCGAGTGCTCTCGTTTGAGGTGCTCCTCGGTCTGCTCGGCCCCCGTCCCGCCGAGCCCCAGCGCCACGGCCAGCAGGGCCAGACCGGCCCGCCACCGGCCCGCCGCCGCCATCTTCCCCCGCCGCCCCGCGGCCCGCCCCGCGCGCCCATTGGCTGCTCCTCACCGCTGTTCCCGCCCACCGGCGGAGGGACCAATGATGGTTGGTCACCAAGGCTGTCTGTCAACTGCGGGCGCGCGGGGGGTGATGGGTAAGGAAGTTCCCGTGCGAGGTGATGGCAGCCGCCATTGAGCTGGGTGACCTCCTTCTCCCGGGTCCTAGTGCCACCCCCCGAGAGCCTGGTGCCATCTGAGGTCCTAGTGCCACTCCGCGTCCAATTCTCCGCTCCGCCGGATCCTAGTGCTGGCCTTAATGCCCTTCCCTGGTGCACGCCCAAGTCCTGGTGTTCCTCAAAATCCTGATATCCCTCAGGTCCCGGTGCTGCTCAAGCTCCTGATGTTCCTCAGGTCCTGGTGCTCCTCAGGACCCTGAGGCCCTCCCAGGTTCTGGTGCCACCCCAGGTCCTGGTACCCGCCACTCCAAATTCCTCGTGCACCCCAGTGTCCCATTCCCGGCGCCCAGGCCCTGACTGCCCGTGGATCCGGTGTTCCCACAGATCCTCTGCCCTGATTGCGCATCCCCCCACCAGGCCCCAGCGCCTCCTGTCCCCTCCGGGTCCCGTTCCCCAGGGGACACTGCCCAAGGCCAGGCCACCATTCGCCCCTTTAAGGCGCGTTCTGGGGGCGGGGCCAAGGGGTGACGCCCCCGGAGAGCGGAGCTGCAATAGAATAAGGGGCGTGGCCATACGTGTGACGGCACAGGGGGCGTGTCCCTGCCTGTGCCCCCCGCGGGGGAGCGTGGCCGGCCATGTGACTCTCTCGGCGTGGGCGTGGTCTGCCGGGTGACGTCACAGCAGGGTTGTCCCCAAGATCGCTTCCCCCTGCTGCGAGGCGGAGCCCAGGCGCTGTGACGTCACCCCAAAGCTGTAACCGCGGGGGTGCGGCCAGAGGAGAGACCTCGGGGCGTGGTCCTGTGTGTGACGTCACAAATCGGGCGCGGTCCTATAAGAGTCACGGTTACTTCGGCCCGCGGGGTGGGGACGTGCGCCGTCACCTGGGAGGGCGTGGCCTGTCACTTCTGGGGCGTGGCGTTGTTCTGTGGGCGTGACC
Organism: Sylvia atricapilla; assembly: GCF_009819655.1. Classification (NCBI taxonomy): domain Eukaryota; kingdom Metazoa; phylum Chordata; class Aves; order Passeriformes; family Sylviidae; genus Sylvia; species Sylvia atricapilla. Next base: position 1,078,894 of record NC_089167.1, read on the forward strand.
GCACTGCCCCCTCCAGGGCGTGCCCACGTAACGTCACCGCCGGGGGCGTGGCCCAGCGCGTGCCTCTGGGGGGGCGAGACCGCCGTGTGCGGGGGGCGTGCCCCACGGCCGTGACGTCACCGCGTGGGCGCGTCCGCCGTGCGTGACGCTCCCGCCAGTGCCCAACATGGCGGCCGGCGGCGGCGGCGGCGGCGGGAGCGCCGCTGTGGGCTGCGGGGGCGCCCCGCTCTCGCCGGGCCCCTTCCTGCCGCCGCTGCTGCTGCTGCTGGCGCTGCCCGGCGGCGCCGTGCCCGCGGCCGACACCGTGGTGCTGGGGCTGCGCCTGGAGGAGAGCACGAAGCCCGCGGCGGCGGCGGCGGCGGGGGCGGCCCGCGGGCCCATCCGCCTGACGGAGGGCAGCGAGGCCCTGCTGCGGCTCTACGGGCTGGGGCTGGGCCCGCGGGCCGCCGAGCGGGTGGCCTTCGCCGAGCTGCGGCCGGGCGGCAACGCCTCGAGCGGCAACGCCACGTGCCACGAGCGCTCGCAGGACCTGGTGGTGCGGCCGGGCCCCGCCGAGCCCCGCGACACCTCGGCGCTGCTGCGGGTGGAGGTGCAGCCGCTGCGCAAGGACGAGCGGGCCAAGACCTACGTGCTGTGCTCGCAGCGGCGGCCCGGCCAGCCCTGGCTGCCGCACCAAGGGCCCGACGGGCACGTGGTGGTGCTGGAGGAGAAGAAGTCGCTGCTGCCGCTGTGGCTGCAGGTGATCCTGATCGCCGGGCTGCTGGTGCTGTCGGGGATGTTCAGCGGGCTCAACCTGGGCCTGATGGCGCTGGACCCCATGGAGCTGCGCATCGTGCAGAACTGCGGCACCGACAAGGAGAAGCGCTACGCCCGCAGGATCGAGCCCATCCGCAGGAAAGGCAACTACCTGCTGTGCTCGCTGCTGCTGGGCAACGTGCTGGTGAACACCACCCTCACCATCCTGCTGGACGACCTGACGGGCTCCGGCATCGGCGCCGTGGTGGCCTCCACCATCGGCATCGTCATCTTCGGGGAGATCGTGCCGCAGGCGCTCTGCTCCCGGCACGGGCTGGCCGTGGGCGCCAACACCATCGTGGTCACCAAGTTCTTCATGCTGGTGACCTTCCCGCTGTCCTACCCCATCAGCAAGCTGCTGGACTGCGTGCTGGGCCAGGAGATCGGCACCGTCTACAACCGCGAGAAGCTGGTGGAGATGCTGAAGGTGACGGAGCCCTACAACGACCTGGTGAGGGAGGAGCTCAACATGATCCAGGGAGCGCTGGAGCTGCGCACCAAGACGGTGGAGGACGTGATGACCCCGCTGCAGAACTGCTTCATGATCAACAGCGACGCCATCCTGGACTTCAACACCATGTCCGAGATCATGGAGAGCGGCTACACGCGCATCCCGGTCTACGAGGACGAGAGGTCCAACATCATGGACATCCTCTACGTCAAGGACCTGGCCTTCGTGGACCCCGACGACTGCACGCCCCTCAAGACCATCACCAAGTTCTACAACCACCCCGTGCACGTCGTCTTCCACGACACCAAGCTGGACGCCATGCTGGAGGAGTTCAAAAAGGGTGAGCAGGGGCTCCTGGAGCTGCTGCTTGCTGGCTTCTCTGGCTGGGAGCGAAAATTCCAGCTGGGAAAAAGGAGGGATTTGCTCTCCAGAGCTGGGGCTGCCTGTGCTGGGGGTCTGCAGAGTGAAGGGTGAGGAGGTGCTGCTTATTCCTGGCTGGAATCAGAAATTCCAGCCGGTTTTGCTCTCCAGAGCTGGAGCTCCGGAGTGAAGGGTGAGGAGGGTTCCTGAAGGTGCTGCTTATTCCCGGCTGGAATCAGAAATTCCAGCCAGTTTTGCTCTCCAGAGCTGGAGCTGCCTGTGCCGGGGGTCCCCAGAGCGGCCACGATCCCCAAGAAATGAGTGCCACAGTCAAGGAGGGTCACCAAATTTTAGTCCCAACCCAGATTTCTTGGATTTGGAGCTTTTCCCCGTGCCAGGAATGTTTCCTGGCTCCTTGTGTTTAATTCTTAGCCTCGGAGGTTTTTTTGGAGAAAGTTTCGGTGTTGGCTTTGGCTCCCTCCTCCTCGGGGCTTTTCCCCGGAGCTGGGAGCAGCTGCTCAGAGCCGGCTCCATCCTCGCTCTGCTTCCCTCCAAAACAAAAAACCAGGAGCAAGGAGCTGTGGGGAAGCTCCGAGGTGGGATTTGTTGTTTTTTCCCCGAGCTTTTCCAGCCTCGGGAGTTTTCTTTCTCCGGGGGGAAGGTTTTCTTTCCCCGGGGTGAGGGAAATCTCCCCCGGGAGGGCTCACACAGAGCTCGGAGGGACATTCCCAGGGACATTCCGGGATGCCCAAAGCCCGTCCTGCCTCGGGAACTGTGCAGGGAAAGGTTTGGGAGCGTTCCCAAAGCCCAGGACTGGAGTTCTCCCGGCTGCTGGCAGCAGCTTTCCCTGCCCAGAGCCCGATTAAGGGATTTAAGCTCCCTCCTTCCTTCCGGGCACAAAGCCTCGGCGCTGTTATTTTTCCACCAGCGGCTCAGGAGCCAGGAATTGGGGCTGGATTTTGGAGCCTCACAAAAACCCTCCCGGATTTCAGGACCTGGAGCAGGAGATACATGCAGAGGGAATCATTAAGTGGCTGTGCTAATTGCGGGGTTCAGGGCCACGGGGATGTCACAGGTGCTGCCCTTGGGGGTGACAATTCCCACATCCGGCCTCTTGCCGACTTTTCCCGTTTGGGCTGTGCCCAGCAGGAGCCTTTGAGTGAGGGAATTTCCCTCTGGAGCCGGGCTGGGAGAGCTGGGAATGTTCACCTGGAGAGGGGAGAGCTCCAGGGAGAGCTCAGAGCCCTGAAGGGGCTCCAGGAGAACTGCAGAAGGGGACTGGGGACAAGGGCTGGAGGGACAGGACACACGGAACGGCTTCAAATGGAAAAAGGGAGGGTTTAAAATAGATTTTAGGAAGGAATTCCTGGCTGGGAGAGTGGTGAGGGACTGGGATGGGATTCCCAGATTTGCTGTCCCTGGGTCCCTGGCAGTGTCCCCAAGGGCAGGCTGGAGCCACCTGGGCCAGGGGCAGGTTTTAGGGAGTGGGATGAGCCCTGAGGTCCTTCCCCAGCACTCCAGGATTCTGTGGGGAGCTCTGGTGTCCCCCAGGACAACCTCTGGAATCTCCTGTCCCTGGGGTGTCCCTGCCCCAGGATGAGCCCTAAGATCCCTCCCAACACCTCCTGGGTTCCTCCCTGTCCCTCTGGGTGTTGCTCCCCGTCCCCACTTTGGGGCCCAGGGGTGTTTTTCCCCCCTCAGTGACCCCAGAGCAGCCTTTGGGGTGCCCTTTGGGCCGTGTTTGCTCTGCCACGGCCACTCCCTGTGCTGCTCATCCTGCTCCTGACTCACCTGGGCTGCCTCACCTGTCCCCAGACACCCCACCCAGGCGCCCACAAAGGGGCTGAGTGGCCCTGACAACAACCCCCGGGATAAAAAACCCGAGTTTTTCACCCCTCAGGCGCCGGCGCTGTGGCCGAGGGAGGAGGAAAAAGGGACATCTGGGAGGTGCCTGTCCCCAAAATCAGCTTTTCCCCGAGTGACCAGGAGTCCCTGGCTGCTGGCTCTGGAATTAAAGAGTGCAGAGGGTCAGGGAGGGCAGCTCTGGGCTGGAGCTTTCCTCGGGTCAAAGCCTCCTGGAGGGAGAGTGGGTTTATTTTGGGGTGAGGGCAGGTTTGTGCCTCAGTTTCCCCCAGGCTAAGGGTATCCTTTTCCACCTGCCTCCACTCCCTGGAGCAAAACTCCTCATCCCACGAGTTTTATTTTGAGGGAAGAGGAATCCAGAGCTGGGAGGTTCTCCTGCCCCCCCTGCCCTGGCCCCGGGTGTCCCCAAGTGTCCCCTCAGGGACAGGATCAGCCTGGCTCAGGGACAGGGCGTGTGGGACAGTCCCGATGGCTGCTGGTGTCCCCAGCACAGCCCCCGGGGACACCCAGGGAGTGCCAGGCCCATGCCACAGCCCCAAGGTGCCTTCAGCCTCCCTGGCGCCTCTGCCCGGCCCTAATGGGCCTAATGAGTGTCATTTCCCTGGCAGTTAATTAGTGTCGTTTCCCTGGGAGTGAGCCCAAGGGCTCCTTGGCTTTTAATGAGTTTATTGCTCCAGGGAGGGACGGGATGGGCTGGGACATCCCAGGACTGGGGACATCTAGGGGACAGTCTGGGGACATCCCATGGCTGAGACACCCTGAGGAAATCCAGGGCAGGGGACATCGTGGGGTGGGAGACACCCTGGTGACATCCCATGGCTGGGACACTCTGGGGACATCCAGGGCTGGGACATCTGAGGGCTGGGACACCCTGGTGACATCCCATGGCTGGGACACCCTGGGGACATCCAGGGCTGGGACACCCTGGGGACATCCCGTGGCTGGGACACTCTGGGGACATCCAGGGCTGGGACATCTGAGGGCTGGGACACCCTGGTGACATCCCATGGCTGGGACACCCTGGGGACATCCAGGGCTGGGACATCTGAGGGCTGGGACACCCTGGTGACATCCCATGGCTGGGACACTCTGGGGACATCCAGGGCTGGGACATCCCAGAGCTGGGACACCCTGGGGACATCCCAGAGCTGGGACACCCTGGGGACATCCCATGGCTGGGACACTCTGGGGACATCCAGGGCTGGGACATCTGAGGGCTGGGACACCCTGGGGACATCCAGGGCTGCCATGGGCATGTCCCAGCCCAACCCCCCATCCATCCCCCAGGTAAATCCCACCTGGCCATCGTGCAGAAGGTGAACAACGAGGGCGAGGGCGACCCCTTCTACGAGGTGCTGGGGCTGGTGACACTCGAGGACGTCATCGAGGAGATCATCAAGTCGGAGATCCTGGACGAGTCCGACACCTACAGTAGGTTGGGGGCTGTCCCCGCCCCAAACCCCACCTGGGGGGCTCCTGGGGGTGTCCCCAGAGGTGACCCCGCTGTCCCCACAGTCGACAACCGCAGCAGGAAGAGGGTTTGCAACCAGAAGAACCGCAGGGACTTCTCGGCCTTCAAGGACCCCGACAACGAGCTGAAGGTCAAGGTGTCCCCTCAGCTCCTGCTGGCCGCCCACCGCTTCCTGTCCACCGGTCAGTTGGGCTCCTCGGGCCACCTGCACAGGTCCCCGTGTCCCCCTCTGGTCACCCCAGGTCACTCCTGTCCTGCTTTTCGTTGTGTCCCCCTGATGTGAGATGGGAGGGGACGAGGCTGGGGATGGGTGTCACGGTCACTTGGGTCTGGATGGCTTCTTTGGGACAGCTGGGATGGACGTGCTGGGGCTGTGGGGACCTGCAGGGTGGACATTCCAGCCCTTTGGAGTCCTCCAGGGTGGACATTCCAGTCCCAGGGGTCTCCTGGACCATCCCAGGGTGGGAATTCCAGCCCCAGGGGTCTCCTGGACCATCCCAGAATGGACATTCCAGTCCCAGGGGTCTCCTGGACCATCCCAGGATGGGAATTCCAGTCCCAGGGGTCCCCTGGACCATCCCAGGATGGGAATTCCAGTCCCAGGGGTCTCCTGGACCATTCCAGGATGGGAATTCCAGTCCCAGGGGTCTCCTGGACCATTCCAGGATGGGAATCCTCATCCCAGGGGTCGCCTGGACCATCCCAGAATGGACATTCCAGTCCCAAGGGTCTGCTGGACCATCCCAGGATGGACATTCCTTTTCCTGGAGGGATCCAAACTATGCCTGACCCTTTCCCCCCCTCTCCAGAGGTGACCCTCTTCACCCCCAACTTCATCTCGGAGAAGATCCTGCTGCGGCTCCTCAAGTACTCGGACGTCATCCAGGAGCTGAAGTTCGACGAGGAGAACAAGAAATCCCCACGGCACTTCCTGTACTGCAAGAACAAACCCGCCGACTACTTCATCCTCATCCTCCAGGTGCTGGGAGCAGGGAATTCCCCCGGGATCCCCGTCCGCGTGGCCGTTGGACCCGGGCCCACCGTGTTTCTCCCGGCAGGGCAAGGTGGAGGTGGAGGCTGGCAAGGAGTGCATGAAGTTCGAGGCGGGAGCCTTCTCCTACTACGGGGTGATGGCGCTGAGCCCTCCTCCTGGAGCTGGTGAGCACCCCCAGGGCTCCCCCGGGCTGGAGCTGCCCTGGGAACGGCGGCATTCCAGAGGTTCTGAGCCCCAGAGTCATCCCAGGGGTGGGTGGGATGGATCTTAGCTCCTGGTGGTTCCAGCTTGGCCTTGGGGACAATTCCAGGGTCCCTGGGTCACAGCTGCCATGAGAAATGGGAGATTCCAGCGGTTCTGGGCCCTGTCAGTGCCCTGCACCAGCAGCTCCGTGTCCAAGTGGCCAGTTTCAGGATTTGGGGTTATTTGGGTTCTTGTTAAACCTCCCCTGTTAGGAAGAGTTTAAATTTTACAATCACACCCTAAACCCAAACCCAAATCTCCCATGAGGCAATCCCAGAAACCTGAGATAATCCCAAAAACCTAAGGCAATCCCAGAAATCCATTCTGGCTTTGGAATGGAGCGGAACCTCCCTTGTAAGGAAGAGTCAATTTTGCAGTCCTAAACCTAAACCTAACCCTAAACCTCCACGAGGGAATTCCAGAATTCCTTCTGGTCTTAGAACGGGGTGGAAAAACGGATTCTTGTTAAACCTGGCCTGTCAGGAAGAGTTTAAATTTCACAATCCCACCCTAAACCCAAACCCAACCCTAACCCTCCACGAGACAATCCCAAAACCCCCTTCCCACCTTCAGAACGGGCCGAACCCGCACAATTCCAGGGGAGTTTTGGGCAGCCTCTTCAGGGCTGACCCATGAGGGGCTAAACCCCGGCTGGGGAAGGGTCTGGCGGCCCCAGAGGACCACACCAACCCGTCCCCACGGCCCGCAGAGACGCGCTCGCCGTCGCACGTCAGCGGCCTGAACCGCTCGGCGTCGCTGAGCCACCACGAGCGCTCCGAGTCGGGCTCGTCGCCCGCCAGCGGCAGCAACAACCAGCTCAACGCACAGTACGTGGCCGACTTCAGCGTCAGGGCCCTCAGCGACCTGCAGTTCGTCAAGGTCCGTGTTCCCGGGGGGAAACCCGTCCTGAGCGGGTCACCCAGCCCTCGGGGATTCCTGGTTTGGGGGGTTGGTGACTCGGGGCTCCTGCTCCGTCCTAGGGGGGGATTCTGAGGTTTTGGGAGCTCCTGTGGTGTTTTGGGATGGGAATTCCATCACTTTGGGAGCTCCTACGGCGTTTTGGGATGGGGATGCCCACGCTTTGGGGTATCCTACCTGTGCTGCAATGGGAATTCTATCCCTTTGGGGGTCCCCTACACCATTTTGGGATGGGAATTCCATCCCTTTGGGGGATTCTACCTGTCCTGAGATGGAAATCCCAACACTCTGGGGTCTCGTGCACCATTTTGGGACGGAGATCCCGACACTTTGGGCTCTCCTACCCATCCTGGGCTGGGAATCCCATCCCTTTGGGAGCTCCTACAGCATTTTGGGATGGCAATTCCATCCCTTTGGGGTCTCCTACAGCATTCTGGTGTGGGGATCCCATCCCTTTGGGAAGTCCTACATCATTTTGGGATGGGAATTCCATTCCTTTGGGGTCTCCTACCCATCCTAGGACGGCTATTCCATCCCTTTGGGGTCACCATTTTGGGATGGGAATTTCAACACTCTGAGAGCTCCTCCATCATTTTGGGACGGAGATCCCGACACTTTGGGCTCTCCTACCCATCCTGGGCTGGGAATCCCATCCCTTTGGGAGCTCCTACAGCATTTTGAGACGGAGATCCCGACACTTTGGGCTCTCCTCCACCATTCTGGGCTGGGTCCGGGGCACTTTGTGCTGTCCCCGACGTCCCCCCGCTGCTGTCCCGGCGCAGATCACGCGGCAGGAGTACCAGAACGGGCTGCTGGCCTCCCGCATGGACAGTTGTCCCCAGTCCCCCGACAGCAACGCCCCCAAACCGGAGCCGGGCCTCCCGGAGAAGGCGGAGCCGGCCGACGAGACCACGAGTTTGCTGAACGAGAGGAACTGCCTGAGCCGGCGCAGCAACCACAGCGGGCTGGAGAACTCCATCTGACCCCGGCGGCGCCGGTGGGAACGGCGCCGCACCAGGACACGTGCTGGGGATGGAGGAGCTGGGACGGAGCTGCCGCTGCTCTGCTGGGCTGGCTCCTTGTGGGATCGCTGTGGGATCGCCGGATGGACGCGGCGCGGAGCGGCGCCGATGGCTCAGGGAGCTCCGGGTCTCAGTCTGCCACCCTGGGGACCCCGGGGTGGGCACCCCAACCCTGCCAGGAGATCTGGGATGGACACCTCAATCCTTCCAGGGTCCATCTAAACCCTTTCAGGACCCCCAGGATGGGCACCCCAATCCTGCAGGAACCCCGGGATGGACACCCCAATTCTGCCAGGAACCCCGGGATGGACACCCTGATCCTTCCAGGGTCCACCCCGACCCTGCCAGGACCCAGGACAGCGGTGTCCATCCCAACCCCTGCCAGGACTCCTGGGTGGACACCCCGTCCCGTTGGGGTCCCTGGGGTGGGGATCCCGGTCCCTCAGGGCTCCTACATCATTGTGGGATGGAAGTTCCATCCCTTTGGGGTCTCCTGCACCGCTTGGGGATCCCCCTGGGACGGGAATCCCGGCCCCTCTCGGGTGGTTTTGGGGTCCCCAGGAGAAAGCCCAGCCCCTTCCCCGCTGGCCCGGGGGGGGGGTCCGTGGGGACAAATTTGGGGACCCCCGGGGGGGTCCCAGACTTCTGGGGACACCCCAAATCCCGGGGGGGCGTCTCAGGGTCTCGGGGCAGGACTTTTTGGGGTGTGGATTTTGGGGTGACACAGCGCTAGTGACCAAAGTTGTACAGGCAGGAGGGGGCTGAGGGTCCCCCCAAAACCTCCCCCGGGTTGAGGGGGGAGACCCTGACCCCCCCCACCCCAAAAAACAAAATAAGCACAAGTTTCCCTCCCCCTGGGGTGAACTCCTGTAAGTTATTGGGAGAAGGTTTAATTATTTTTGTTAATCACATCTCGACGATCAGTTCCTAGGTCCTTCCGTGGGGAGATTTTAGAAATAATAATAATAATTAATAATAATAATAATTAATAATTAATAATAAGCCAGGAAAAAAAAGCAAAAAAAAAAAAAAAAAGGAACAACAAAAAAACCACCTTTTTTATTAAATCTTCCTCTATGCAAATTCCTCCTTTTCCTCCCCTCCTCGGGAATTCCTATTTATTGTTCAGGTTTGATTTGTATTCTTGGGGAGCTCGGGCCCCGGGGGGAGGGGCGGGGGGGGCCGGGCCTCCCCCTCCCGGTTCTGCCCCTCCCCCTCCCTTCCCCTCCCCCCTCCCCCGGCTGTGAAACCCACCGTGGAATTTTTATTTCATGGGGTTTTTTTGAGGGGTTTTTTTGCCAGATGGGTTAATAAAAATTCTATATCTGTACCTGGCTGTGCTCGGTGCCCGTTACCGGCGGCGGGCGCTTTAAAGGACGCGGGGACTTTAAATCCCCCCCATCCGGGTTATTGGTCACCGCGAGGCTCCGCCCCCGGGGGACAGTGCGGGCGGTGATTGGCTGCGCTGCCAGAGGCGGGGCGGGACCACGGGGGAAAGGCGGGCGGTGATTGGCTGCGCTGCCCGAGGCGGGGCGGGACCACGGGGGAAAGGCGGGCGGTGATTGGTCCGGAGGGAGGGCAGTGGGCGGGGCGGCGGAACACGGAAATAGAAGCGGCGTGAGGCGGCGGTACCGGGACAGGGCCCGGGCTCGGTTCTCCCGTGTCCCCTCAGGTGTCCAGCAGGTCCCACACGGCCGGGTGGGCCCCGTCCCGCGGGCTGCGGCCCCGGGCATCGCGGAGGGCAGCCAGGGCCGGCCGGTGGCGCAGGAGGAGGGCGCAGAGCTCGCGGTGCCCCTGCTCAGCGGCCTGGGGGGGGGCACCGATGTCACCCCCGGGGGGACACGGCGACCCCCGTGCGCCCCACCCGATTCGGGCAGGGAGATCCCCCCGTACCCCCCACCTTGTCCGGGGGTCCCTCCATGCCCGCCATTCCCACCCCGAGCGGGGATTCCCCCGTGTCCCCACCCGGTACCGGGGTCTCCCCGTGTCCCCACCTTGTGCAGGCCGGTCCTGCCGTCGCTGTCGGTGGCCGCGGGGTCGGCGCCGTGTGCCAGCAGCAGCTCGGTGACAGCGCGGTGGCCGCAGTAGCAGGCGCGGTGCAGCGGGGTGGCCCCGCCGGGGGTGCGGGCGTCGCACGGAGCGCCCCGCTCCAGCAGCAGCCGGCACACCCCGAGGTGCCCGTTCCGGCTGGCGTAGTGCTGCGGGCACCGGGAGGCGGGTCAGGCTGCCCGGGAGCCCCGGGACAGGCTGGGACCCCAAAGACCCCCGTGCCGGGGCCGTGTACCCCGCCAGGTCAGGACCCCCGGGACCCCCGTACCAGGGCCGTGTACGCCGCCAGGTCAGGACCCCCGGGACCCCCGTACCAGGGCCGTGTACCCCGCCAGGTGAGGACCCCCGGACCCCCGTACCAGGGCCGTGTACCCCGCCAGGTGAGGACCCCCGGACCCCCGGGACCCCCGTACCAGGGCCGTGTACCCCGCCAGGTCGGGCTCCGCGGGGTCCCCGCGCCGCTCCAGCAGCTGCAGCACTCGCGCCTCGTCCCCGTCCCGCGCCGCCGCCCAAATCCCTGCGGGTAGCGGGCCGGGCTCAGACAGGGACCGAGCCCCGAGACCCCCGGGCCCTGCCCGAGGCCCTCCGGTACCGGGTACCCCTACCCGGAGTCCCCCGAGCTCCGGCGGTACCGGTAACCCGGCCCTCCCGCCCGCCCCCCGGACCCCCCGGACCCCGCTCGAAGTCCATCTCGGACAGACTCTGGTGCACGCTGGGCACGGCCACCCGGCCCGGGCAGCACGGAGCGGGCAGCGCCCCCCGCCCGGGGCAGCACGGGGCCGGCGGCGAGCGGCGACCACCGGCCATGGCGCCGACACTGAGGGGACGGGGCCGGGGAGGGCCGAGGGGAGGCGGAAAGGGCCGAAGGGAGGCGGAAAGGGCCGAGGGGAGGCGGAAAGGGCCGAGGGGAGGCGGAAAGGGCCGAGGGGAGGCGGAAAGGGCCGAGGGGAGGCGGAAAGGGCCTAAGTGGGCGGAAAAGGCCGAGTGAGGACGGAAAGGGCCGAAAGAGGATGACAGGGGCCGGGAAATGCCGAAGGAAGCCGAAGGAAGCCGAAGGAGCGGTGGTTCCGGCGCATGCGCACTCCCCACATCCCGCCCCCGCAGAGCTCCGGTGCCGCCGCCGGGGGGCGCCAGCGGCAGCACAAAGCCCCTTTTGGGGACCGGGGGTTGGTGTCTCCCCACCCGCCCAGTTCCGGGGCCCCCACGCCCCATCCCCATCAGCAAGGGCAGTCACGGGGCTCCGGGTCCCCGTGAGGAGGGCTCCCATCTTCCCAGGGATCACCCCCACACACCTCTGGGGTCCCCAAGCTCAGAGATGGGGGGTCCCGCGGCTCCCCCAGCAGCAGTGGGGGTCCCCCCACCCCGGTACTGGGGTGTCCCTGGGCTCCCCCTGCCCGGGCTGCCGTTCCCCCCGCTGCCCCGAGCCCGTTTCCCACGGCCCCGAGCCCGTTTCCTGCGGCTTTTCCCAGCAGAGGCTCCCCGGGGACCGGACGGGGGGAGCCCGGCGCTGCCCCGCGCCTGGGAACGGCTCCGCTTTGCCCTTTTTTAGCCCCGCTGCAGCTTTTTCCATGAGCTCAGCACCGGGGCTGGGAGAGGCCAGAACCCCCCGGAACTCCCGCGGGCGGCGCTTTGCAAAGGAGAGAGAGAGAGAGAAAAATCCCCCATTTGTTTTTGGGGGGTTTTTTTTGGTTTTTTTTTTTTTTTTTTTTTTAAGTCCTTTTATTATTAATATAAAAATACTCACGTATTTACAGCAAATAAATATATTTCGGTAACAAATAAATTACACTGGGTGGGGGGTTATACAAAAGGGGAGGGGGGCGTGCAGGGGAGGCGACAGGCGGGGAAAGGAGGGGACAAACAGCCAGGGCAGGGTGGGGACAGAGCCCTGGGACGGGGACACGGAGGGAAGGGGGTGGAGATAGAAAAATTGTCAGGAAGAAAAACCCGAAATCGGCCCAAAAAAACAACGTCCCGCGGCCACCGCCCCGGGCGGGCCCAGGGCCCGGGGGTGTCCCCAAGTCTGTCCCTCCAGGGGGACACGGTACCGAAGGCGGGGCGGTGACCGGGAGCAGCTGCGGGCACCGGGAGCCCGGAGTGACACGGTGGCACGGCTGGGGGACAGCGGTGTCCCCACGGTGCCAGGGTGACACCCCTGTCCCCGGGGCGGGTGCCAAAGTGACAATCCTGAACCCAAGGGTGGGTGCCAGGGTGGGAGCCCCACCCCAAGGCAGATACTGGTGTCAGGGTGACACTGCTGTCCCCACGGCGGGCACCAGTGCCAGCGTGTCGGTCCCCAAGGTGGACACTGGCACTGGGGTGACCATTCTATCCTCAGGGCAGTGGCTGGGGTGACACTGCTGTCCCCAAGGTGGACACTGGCACTGGGGTGACACTCCCGTTTCCAGGGTGCCTATTGGGGTGACACTGCTGCCACCAATGTGGGTGCTAGGGTGACCATCCTGTCCCCAAGGTGGGCACCACTGCCAGCATGTCGGACCCCAAAGTGGACACTGGCGCTGGGGTGACAATCCTGTCCTCAGGGCGGATGCTGTGGTGACACTGCTGTCCCCAAGATGGGTACTGGGGGGTGACACTGCTGTGCCCGGGGCAGGTACCGGTGTGACAATCCTGTCCCCAAGCTGGGTGCTGCTCCCAGGTGTCCATCTCCAGCCGTGTCCCGGTGCCAGGTGCCCGTCTGGCTCCAGGTGCCAAGGCCAGCAGTGTCCCCAGCCGTGTCCCGGTGCCGGGTGCCCATCCAGCTCCAGGTGCCAAGGCCAGCAGTGTCCCCAGCCGTGTCCCAGTGCCAGGTGCCTGTCCGGCTCCAGGTGCCAAGGCCAGCAGTGTCCCCAGCCGTGTCCCGGTGCCGGCAGCGCCGTGCCCGCCCCGCGGTGCCCGTGCCGGCGGCCGGAGCTGAGGTAGGCTGCTCACACGGACGACTCCTCGGGGTTGGAGTCGGGCAGGGGCTGGCGCTGCTGCAGCTTGCGCCGCAGCTCCTCGGCCAGGTCGGCGCAGGCCGGGCGCTCCTCGCTGCCCAGCGCCAGGCGGATGTAGCCGTTGGAGGCCGAGCCGCGCAGCGGGCCCAGGTGGATGCGGGTGGGCGAGTGCAGCGGCTGCCCGGGGATGGCGGCGGGCGGCGAGCCGGGCCCGGGGCCGCCGTTGCGGCAGCAGCCGCCGCCGGCCGTGCCGGCGTGGCCGGGCACGATCTTGAGCGAGCCGTCCGAGTAGTAATAACTGGACGGGTCCCAGAGCTTCTCGTCCGAGTCGGAGGCGGCGCTGGAGACGAAGCGCGGGCTGGGCGGCTCCTTGGGCAGCTCGATGGGGTACACCAGCGTGCTCTCGATGGCCTTGGCGCCCTTGCCCAGCTCGTGGCGCAGGCGGCGCCACAGCGACAGCACGGCCAGCAGCAGCAGCAGGCAGAGCGCGCCCAGGCACACGGCCAGCACCCACACCGCGCCCAGGCTCTCCGGCGGCGCCCGCGTCTCCAGCGGCGCCCCGGGGCCGGCCAGCACGGCCACGCGGTACTCCTGGGCGGGCAGGCGGGCGCCCTGCTCCTCGGCCAGGCAGCGGTACATGCCGCTGTGCTGCGCCCCCGCGCCCGGCACCACCAGCGCCCGCAGCCGCGCCTGCCCCAGCACCAGCACCTGCTCGGCCGCCAGCGCCCGGCCCTCGAAGGTCCACAGAGCCCGCGCCAGGTTGGAGCCCAGGCGGCACGTCAGCACCAGGTCCGTGCCCGCCACCACCGTCACGTTCTTGGGAGTGAGGGGCCCTGAGGGGACAGGGCGGTCAGCGGGGACGGGGGGGATCCGGGGGTGGGATGGGATCAGTGGGATGGGGACAGCTGTGTGGCACAATCAGGGTCTCACCTTGCTTGGCCACCTGAGGCACGGAGCAGGCACCAGTGTCGGAGCTCAGCAGGTCCTGCACCAGGTGGGACCTGGGGGAGGAGGGCACAGTGAGGGCACCGTGAGGGCGGGTCCTTGTGGTGTCCCCACCCTAGAGACCCCCAGGGATCACTGACCCCATCCCTGTCCCTGCACACACACCCCAAATCCCACCCTGGGGCCCTGCAGACACCCCAAATCCCACCCTGGGCCCTGGCAGTGCTGTCCAAAGGCTCCTGGAGCTCTGGCAGCCTCGGGGCTGTGCCCATTCCCTGGGCAGTGCCCAGCACCTTCTGGGGAAAGAACCTTTCCCCAAACCCACCCTGAGCCTGCCCTGGGTGCCATCACCATATCCCTGGTGCCGTCCCCATGTCCCTGTGCCATCCCGGTGTCCCCGGTGCTGTCCCAGTGTCCCCATGTCCCCGGTGTCCCTGGTGCTGTCCCAGTGTCCCCATGTCCCCGGTGTCCCCATGTCCCTGTGCCATCCCGGTGTCCCCGGGGCTGTCCCAGTGTCCCAGTGTCCCCATGTCCCTGTGCCATCCCGGTGTCCCCGGTGCTGTCCCAGTGTCCCCATGTCCCCGGTGTCCCCGGGGCTGTCCCGGTGTCCCCATGTCCCCGGTGTCCCCGGTGTCCCCGTACCCGTTGTGGCCGTCGGTGTGCACGCAGGCGCTGCCGTTGCGGCTCCAGGCGCAGTAGGGGTCCCGTGCCAGCACGCAGTCGGTGCAGGACTGGTAGCGCCCGCAGTCTGCCAGCGGCAGCTGGGCCACCTGCAAGCGGGACCCGGCGAACAGCAGCTTCTGCAGGGAGGGGACAGAGGTGAGGTGACGCCCCGGGTGACACCGTGGTGACACTGCCACCCCCACACCACGCTCACCTTGGTGCCCGCCAGCACCAGGCTCTCCACGGGCTGGGCCGGCTCGAACACCTGCAGCTCCTCCACCAGGTGGATGCGGGAGCCCAAATCCAGCGCCTTGTGCACCCACCCGTCACCTGCGGTGAGCACGGGGGGCACTCAGCGATGGGAACCCTGGGGGCTGTCCCCAGGGTGCCCTGTCCCCTCAGAGCCCTGTCCCCTCAGGGCCCTGTCCCCTCAGGGCCCTGTCCCCTCAGAGCCCTGTCCCATCAGGGCCCTGTCCCATCAGGGCCCTGTCCCCTCAGGGCCCTGTCCCCTCAGAGCCCTGTCCCTTGGTGCCCTGTCCCTTGGTGCCCTGTCCCCATGGTGCCCTGTCCCCATGGTGCCCTGTCTCCTTTTCCCCTGTCCCCTCAATGCCCTGTCCCTCAGTGTCCTGTCCTCTCTGTGCCCTGTCACCTCAATGTCCTGTCCTCGGTGCCCCCTGCCCCTGTGTCCTCTGGTGTCACCTGTGCCAATGAAGAGCACCTCGCAGGTGCCCCCATCCAGCCTGGCCATGCAGTACATGGCACCCTGTCCCCATAGCCCCACGTTCCCCGTGTCCCCAGCTGTCACCTGTGCCGATGAAGAGCACCTCGTAGGTGGCCCCGTCCAGCCCAGTGACACAGTGCACGGTACCCGGTCCCCATGGCACCCTGTCCCCTCAGGGCCCTGTCCCCATAGCCCCCCGTGTCCCCAGCTGTCACCTGTGCCGATGAAGAGCACCTCGTAGGTGGCCCCGTCCAGCGCGGTGACGCGGTGCACGGCCAGCTGGGTGAAGTTGGCGTCCCTCTTGAGCAGCAGCGGGCGGCCGCGCTGCGGGGGCACGGCCTCGTCCATCAGCGGGTGCTTCTTGGCGAAGTTGAGCGTGTTGTCGGGCAGCTCCAGGGAGCTGCCGAAGCCGTTCTGCCGGTGCCAGTCCGTGATGCACTGCGGGGCACGGGCCAGCGTCAGCCACGGCCACCGGGGAGGGACCCGCGGCCTCAGCAGGGCACGGGGGACCCCAATCCTGCTCAGGGGGCACAGGGGATCCCAAATCCCGCTCAGGGGTCACAGGGGATCCCAAATCCTGCTCAGGAGGGCACAGGGGATCCCAAATCCTGCTCAGGGGGCACAGGGGATCCCAAATCCTGCTCAGGGGGCACAGGGGGACCCCAATCCTGCTCGGGGGGCACCGGGGGATCCCAAATCCTGCTCAGGAGGGCACAGGGGGACCCAAATCCTGCTCAGGGGGCACAGGGGGACCCAAATCCTGCTCAGGGGGCACAGGGGGACCCAAATCCTGCTCAGGGGGCACAGGGGACCCCAATCCTGCTCAGGGGGCACAGGGGGACCCAAATCCTGCTCAGGGGGCACGGGGGACCCCAATCCTGCTCAGGGGGCACAGGGGACCCCAATCCTGCTCAGGGGGCACGGGGGACCCCAATCCTGCTCAGGGGGCACAGGGGGACCCCAATCCTGCTCAGGGGGCACAGGGGGACCCAAATCCTGCTCAGGACGGCACAGGGGATCCCCAATCCCTCTCAGGATAACAGAGATGGATCCCAACCTCTCAGGGGGCACCATCAGGAGCAGACACACCCCAACCCCTCAGGGGACACCCCCAGCCCCACAGACAGACCCCAGTCCCTCAGGGGACACCCCCAGCCCCACAGACAGACCCCAGACCCCTCAGGGGACACCCCCAGCCCCACAGACAGACCCCAGTCCCTCAGGGGACACCCCCAGCCCCACAGACAGACCCCAGCCCCCCCAGAGGCCCCCGCTGTGCCGCACTCACCGCGCCGGGCCGGGGGCTTGGCACCTCTCCCGAGTAGCGGCCCCATTTCTGCGCCTGCTCCCGGTATTCCTTGTAGGGCCCCTCAAAGGCCTTCTTCACCTCCAGGATGTGGTAGCGGCAGATGGCAGAGACGTCCACATCACCCCTGTGGGCACCGGGACAGGGACACCATGGGCACAGGGACAGGGCCACCGTGGGCACCATGGGCACCATGACAGGGGCACCATAGGTACCAGGACACAGCCACCATGGGCACAGGGAGAGGGTGACCATGTGCACTATGGACACCAGGACAGGGCCACTATGGGCAGCAGGACATAGCCACCATGGGCACCACAGGCATCAGGACAGGGCCACCACGTGCACAGGGACACAGGGACCATGATGACCATGAGAACAGGGAAAAAGCCAGCAGGGTTCCAGGACAGGGCGGGCAGGTGCACAGGGACAAGACCACCATGGGCACAGGGACAAGGCCACCATGGGCACAGGGACAAGGCCACCATGGGCACCATGGACACCAGGACAAGGCCACCACAGCCTCAGGACAGGGCGGGCAGGTGCACAGGGACAAGGCCACCATGATCTCCATGGGCACAGGGACAAGGCCACCATGGGCACAGGGACAAGGCCACCACAGCCCAGGACAGGGCCGGCAGGTGCACAGGGACAAGGCCACCACGGGCACAGGGACAAGGCCACCACGGGCACAGGGCGGGCAGCGCAGAGGGCACGGGCGGGGCGGGCACTGACCAGCGGGCCTGGAAGACGCCGAAGAAGGCGGTGTCCTGCCAGCGCGCCCCGGGCAGGGTGAACACGGCCTGCAGGCGGTTGAAGTGCAGCTGCTGCTCGGGCGCAGAGCACACCAGGCGTGCCTTCAGGAACGACGTCCACTTCTTCTGCAGCGTCCGCGCGCCGCCCACGTCCCCCTGTGCGGGGACAGGGACAGCGCTGTCACCCGGGCCACCACGGCACAGCCGCCATGGGCACTGCAGGCAGCAGGACATGGCCACCCTGGACACTGGGACACAGCCACCACGGATACCAGGACAGCAG
This sequence comes from Sylvia atricapilla, assembly GCF_009819655.1. NCBI lineage: Eukaryota > Metazoa > Chordata > Aves > Passeriformes > Sylviidae > Sylvia > Sylvia atricapilla. The sequence goes on from NC_089167.1 coordinate 1,096,669, forward strand.
GACAGGGACACTGCTGTCACCCGGGCCACCATGGGCACCCTGGGCATCGGGGCACAGCCACCATGGGCACCGCAGGCACCGTGACAGGGACAGCACTGTCACCCGGGCCACCACGGCATCATTATTATAAGGGAATTAGTAAAAATGCATTGGTTTAGTGATGATGATTGTTACGTGTTACATATGAAAAAATTAATGATAAGCGTGAATAATGGAATAATTAATAGAACAAATTAATGAAATAATTATCAATAGAATAATGAAATGATTAATAGAAATGCATTAATTTCATGAAAATTATAATAATGAAAATATTAGAAATATATTAGTTTCACAGTGACAATAATGAAAATATTAGAACTACATTAATGCCACGATGATAATAATGAAAACATTACCAGAAACGATGACAATAACAACAAAAACATCCCCTGCCATGCCTGCACTGCCCACACAATGCCCACCTCCCAGCCCTGAGAGAGCTCAGGGTGTGTCCCCAGGTGTCCCCAGGCGTGTCCCCGTACCTTGCAGACCCGTGCCACACGTGCCACCACCTGCTCGGCGTAGCAGTCGTACTCGACGGCGCGCTCGCTGAAGAAGAAGTAAACCTTGTCGTCGTCGCCGCTGCCGCTGCCCGCGCTCTCCGGCACGAACGCCGACGCCACGAAGTGGGGCTCTGCCAAACCGCGGGGTCACTGCCGTGCCCTGGCCCCTCACCGTGTCCCCTGCAGTGTCCCCTGGCCCCTGCCGTGTCCCCTGTGCCCTCCCTGTGCCCCCCGTCCCCTCCCGTGTCCCTGCCCCCTCACTGTGCCCGTCCCCTGCTGTGCCACCTATCCTCTCCCCACGTCACCTGTCCCCTCACCGTACCCCTGTCCCCTGCAATGTCCCTTGTCCCCTCCCCAGGCCCCCTGTCCCCTCACTGTACCGCTGTCCCCTGCCATGGCCCCTGTCCCCTCCCAGGCCCCCTGCCATGTCCCCATCCCCTCCCTGTCCCCTCACCATGCCCGTCTCCTCCCACGCCCCATCCCCTTCCCATGCTCCCTGTCCCCTCGCTGTCCCCTGTCCCCTCGCTGTCCCCTGTCCCCTGTCTGTCCCCTGTCTGTCCCCACCGTTGAGCCAGGAGGTGAGGTACTCAGTCTTCATGGAGTAGTGCGGGCCCAGGTTGCGCAGGATGACGGGCTCCGTGCCCAGGAAGTTGTTGAAGGTGGCCGAGTAGAGCTCCCCGTCTGTGAGGGAGGGGTTTAGGGGCAGTGCTGGGCACGGGGGGCACCCCCCAGGACCCCAGAGGTGTCACCTACCCACGATGAGGCCGGTGTGGCCCTTGGTGGGGTCGTAGGGACATTTCCCCTTGCCGTCCTCGAATGCCACCGGGTCCAGGGTGAAGCCGGACAGCTCCTGGGGGACACAAAGTCATGTCCCTCCCACCCAGACAGGCGCCAGGCACATGGACAGCCCTGCAGGTGACCCTCCTGGGGACAGGGACAGCCCTGGGACACCCCCCTGAGCACAGGGACAGCCCCTAAGGAGGGTCAGGGAGACCCCTGGATGAGCCATTAAGGAGACAGGGACAGCACTAAACGATCCTCCTGGGGACAGGGACATCTCTGGATGATGACCCCAGGGACAGGGACATTTCTAGATAACCCATTGTGGGGACAAGGACACCCATCCACGATCCTCTGGGACATCCTTGGACCACCCTGGGGACAGGGACCCCTTCAAGATGACCCATCTGGGACACCCCTGGTGTACAGGGGACAACCCTAACCTGCCCTGACAGACACAAAACCACCCTAAATGCCACCCCCTGGGGACAGGGCCACCAGGGCAGGGGGGCAGGTAGGGCCCCCGGGTTTTGGGGCCCCCACTCACGATGTAGGTGCACTTGGGCTGGAAGGCGTAGGTGCCGCAGGCGTACAGGTGGGAGCTGTTGTAGCTCTGCAGGAAGCGCACGTAGTTGAAGCAGTCGGTCTGGGAGGGGACACAGGGGACATTAACGGGGTGACAACACAGCCAGGGGGTCTGGGTGTGGGGACAAGGGAGGCAGCACGGGGACAGTGGCACAGTAAAGGGGTGAGGGTCCTGAGTGTGGGGACAAGGGACATGGCACAGGGATGACGGTCCCAGGTGTGAGGACAGCGGACACTGCACGGGGACAGCAGGGGGACAGTGGCACTGAGAAGGGAACAAAGTCTCAGGCACGGGACAGTGGTGTAGCAGAGGGCATGGGGACAGGGGACACGGCATGGGGACACTGGCACAGAACAGGGATAGGGGACAGAGGGCACTGCCACCACATGGGGACAGAGGGCATGACATGGGGACAGGGATGCTGGAGCAGGTACGGCACAGGTACAGTGACACTGACGCTGGTGCGACACAGAGACACAAGACATGGCACAGGGACACAGGGACAGTGACATTGACGCTGGTGTGACACAGGGACACAGGACATGACACAGGGACGCAGCACGGTGCCCCCTGAAGCTGGCACAGTGCCCCAAACCCCCCCAGCAGCCCCGTGCCCACCTGGTTGTTCTTGCCCTTCTGCACGCACTCCGCTTTCTTCTCCAGGGGCGCCTCCCAGGAGATCTGGGGGTGACAGAGGGGTCAGGGGCGGGGATGTCACCCCCCAGCCCTGACCCCCGCCAGGTTTGGGGTGCCCCGGGGCCTCACCGCCGCCTTGAGCTCCACGGAGCCGGTGGCCAGGGCGAAGACGGCCTCACGGGCGCCCACGTAGAGCAGCCCCTCGGCCTCGTCCAGCGTCAGCGTCAGGTAGTGTGACACCCCGCCCTGGGAGAAGCGCTTGGCCGCGTCCCGCAGCTCTGTGGGGACAGGGGACACTGCTGGGACACCGCAGCTCGGGGGGGACACTGCTGGGACCCCCCTGCAGCTCTGTGGGGACACTGCTGGGACACTACTGGGACACCGCAGCTCCTGGGGGACACTGCTGGGACCCCCCTGCAGCTCTGTAGGGACAGGGGACACTGCTGGGACACTGCAGCTGGGGGGGACACCACACTGGGACCCCCCTGCAGCTCTGTGGGGACACTGCTGGGGACACTGCTGGGACACCGCAGCTGTGTGGGAACAGGGGGACACAGTGCTGAGACCCCCCCTGCAGCTCTGCAGGAGCACAGGGACACCACGCTGGGACCCCCACCCACAGCTCTGCAGGAACTTGGGGACCCCGCCACGCAGCTCTGTGGGGACACGGGGACCCAGGGCAGGGACCCCCGCCCACGCCCCGCCCACGCTGGACCCCCCCCCGGGCCCCCCCGGAGCCCCCCGGCCCCGTGGCACACAAAGGTCCCTTTGTCACCAGCGGCGCCGGCCGAACACAGTGGCCTTTGCAGGGACCCCGCGCCCCCCCCGCGCCCCCCGGCCACCCCCGGGCCCGCAGAAAGGGACCATTGACGGGACAGCGCCGGGGGCCGGGCGGGGACAGGGACAGGGACAGGGACAGGGACTGGGGCTGGGACAGGGACTGGGGCTGGCACGGCACGGGGGCGGCACAGCCACAGGGGCACTGTGAGGGTGGGGGTCCTGGCTGTGGGGACAAGGGACATGGCACAGGGACACTGCACAGGGACAGTGGGCATGGGGACAAGGGACATGGCACAGGCATGGGGATGATGGTTCCAGGTGTGGGGACAGGGGACATGGCATGAGGACAGCAAGGGGACAGTGGCACAGCCACGGGACCAAAGTCTCAGGCATGGGACAGTGCCATAGCAGAGGGATGGGGTCTGGCATGGGGACAGGGGACACGGCATGGGGACACTGGCATGGGACAGGGATAGAGGACAGAGGGCACTGCCACCACATGGGGACAGGGGAATGTGGCACAGCATGGGGACACAGGGCATGGCACGGGGACAGGGACACTGGAGCTGGCACGGCACGGGGACACAGGGTGACAGCACAGGGCAGGGACACAGGCAGGGGACAAGAACAGAATCTCAGGGTCCTGGGCAGGACACAGGGACATGGCCGAGGGATGGGGACAGGGGACATGGCCGAGGGATGAGACAGGATGATGGCAGGGCGTGGGGACAGGAAACGGCAGAGGGATGGGACAAGGGACATGACAGACGGATGGGACGGGCAGTGGCAGGGCATGGGCACAGGGGACATGGAGGAGGGACAGGACAAAGGACCTGGCAGAGGGATGGGACAGGAGACATGACACAGAGGACACCACACAGGGGACAGGGATGGGACAGGGGACATGACACAGGGGACACCACACAGGGCACTGGGATGGGACAGGGGACATGACAAAAGCATGGGCAGGGGACATGGCAGAGAGATGGGGACAGGGGGTGGGGATGGGACAGGAGCTATGACACAGGGGACAAGGATGGGACAGGGGACAGGGCAGAGAGATGGGGACAGGGGACACAGCACAGGGCAGTGGCCCCCAGGCACTGGCACAGCGCTGGGAACACAGAGCATCAGCCCTGCTTGTCCCCACTACGTCCCCACAGACCCCAGTTTTGGGGACACCCACGCACCCCACAGCGCTGACAAACCCTGAGGGGAGGACAAAAGCCACCCGAGGGGGTGACGACAGCCACCACCACGTCACCCCACCGTGCCAAGGGACACAACCAACACCCCCCACCCCGCCCCCGAGCCCCCCCGGGCACTCACCCTCATAGGGGACAGTCCTCCTGGGCACAGCACTCCACGAAGCGCCCGCGGGGGTGGCAGCGGTGGCGGCGGCGGCGACGAGGAGCAGCAGCGCGGGCAGGGCCAGCGGCCGGCCGGGGGCCATGGCGGCGGGGCGGGGGACACACGGCGGGGTCCCTGCGGGGTGACACGGCCACGCCGGGGCCCCGTCAGCGCCGCGGGGCAGCGGCGTCACGCGGGCGGCGCGGGGACAAGGCGGCATTGAGGCAGCGCCGTCACGAGGTCGGGGGCACCCCGCGCCCCGAGGGGACACCCCGACCCACGGCCGCTCCTCCCCGCGGCTGAGCCCACGGAGCAGGAAACGGAGCCCGGCTTCTTCTCACACCTCCCACGTCCCGCCCGGGACCCCCGGTGCTCCGGGGCTGCCCCCGCCGCGCCCCGCTTTGCCGCTGCCCCGGGCCGGGCAGGATGCGGCCGGGAATTGTTCTGCCCCGGCCGGCGGGAAGCAGGAAGTTGGGGGGGCCCGGGGGGGTTCCCAGGGACGGCTCAGGAAGGATTTCCGGGAGGGTGGGGGGCCGGGAATGGCTCTGGGAATGGGGGACACCCCGGCCGGGCTTCCTGGGGCGGGGGCTGCGGGCGGCACGGGCACAGCTGGGGTGTCACGGGCACAGCTGGGGTGTCATGAGCACAACTGGGGTGTCACGGGCACAGCTGGGGTGTGATGGGCACAGCTGGGGTGTCACGGGCACAGCTGGGGTGTGATGGGCACAGCTGGGGCGCCATGGGCACAGCTGGCACGACACATTCACAAACGGGGTGTCACGGCCACAGCTGGGGTGCCAGAGGCTCATCTGGGGTGCCACGGGCACAGCTGGGGTGTCACTGGGAGAGTCGGGGTGCCACAGGCAAAGATGGGGTGCCCCGGGCATGGCCAGGGTGCCATGGGCACAGCCGGGGAGAAATCGGGGTGCCCCGGGCACAATCGGGGCGCCACACGAGTGGCCAAGCCGCCGCGGGCACGGCTGGGGTGCAACAGGCACATCTGGGCTGCAACAGGCACGGGGACAGGGACAAAAGCACAGCCGGGGTGCCACAGACCGCGGCCGTGGCCGCAGCGTCCTGGGCACCATCGGGGTGTCCTGGGCACGGCCGGGGTCCCCAGAGCGGGGACAGGCACCCCCGGGGTACCACAGGCAGGCCGGTGTCCCCCGGTGCCCGAGTGCGGCGCTGGACAGCCGGGAGTGCCCCGAGGGGCCTGAGGTGCCGCGGGCCCGGGCGGCGGGGGGTCCCCGCCTCGGTGCCACCCCGGTGTCCCCCGATGGTGTCACCCCGGTGTCCCCCGATGGTGTCACCCCGCGGTCCCCGGCACGCTGCCCGCCCATCCCGCGGTCCCCACGGCCGCACGCCCCCGCGCAGCCCCCTGCCCGTACCGTGGGGGGGGTTTCCCGGTGCACCGGCGGATCCCAGCGGCGGAGGGGGGGGTTCCGGCCCCCCCATCAACGGCAGTGAGGGGGGAGCCGGCGGCGATCCCCGGTACCGGGAGGAACAAAGCGCCTCCCCCCTCCTCCTCCTCCCGCCCCCGCGGCTCCGCCACAACAATACCGGGGCGGGGCGCGGGGGGCTCGCACTCACCTCAGGGCGCGGCGGCGGCGGCGGCGGGGCGGGAGGCGGCCGTGAGGGGCGGGGGGGCTCGGGGGGGCTCGGGGGGGCCCAAACCGGGGCGGCGGGCGGCGGGAGGCGGCGGCGGCGGGAGGCGGGGGCCCGGCGGGGCCCGGGCGGGGCGGCGGCGGGAGGCGGCGGAGCGGGGCGGGGGGCGCGGGGGGCGCGGGGGGGCCCGGCCGGGGCGCGGGAGGCGGGAGCGGCCGTGAGGGGCGGCGGGGAGCGCGCCGCGCGGCTCCGCGGGGCCCCGCCCCGCCCGTGACGTCACGGGACCCTCAGGGGAGGGGGGCGCGGGTCGGGTCGGGTCAGATCGGAACCGCTCGGGTCGGGTCGGGTCAGATCGGAACCGCTCGGGTCAGATCGGAACCGCTCGGGTCAGATCGGAACCGCTCGGGTCGGGTCGGGTCAAGTCGGAACCGCTCGGGTCAGCTCGGAACCGCTCGGGTCAGCTCGTACCCCGGGCCAGTCGGAACCGCTTGGCTCAGACCGGTTCGGAACCGCTCGGGTTTTACTGGAACCAGTTGGCTGACCCAGGCTCAGCCCAGCCCAGCCCGGCTCTGTTTGGGTCGGATCCAGAACCAGTCAACCCAGCTCAGCCCCACTGGCCTGGCTCGGCTCTACCAGGCTCGGCCCAGTGCGGAGTGTCCTGGTTGGGCTAAGCCCAGGCCAGACCACCTTAACCTGGTTTGGCTCAGCCCAGTTTGGTTTAACTCGGCTCAGCACAGCCCACTGGCCTGGCTCGGCTCGGCTCAGCCTGGTTTTACCCACCCCGGGTTGGCTCAGTTCAGCCCAGTTGAGCCCAGTTTGACAAAGCCCAGTTCAGTTATTTTCTTTTCGGGTCCCCAGTGCCATCCCCTGTGCCACCTCCTGTGCCACTCCCAGCGCCATCCTCGGTGCCATTCCTGGGATCCATCCCCAGGAGAGGACGAGGACGAAGCCCAGGTGTGCACCAGCCCAGCCGGGTCACCTCCAGGGACAGGACAAGTGACACGTGGTGCCATCCGTGCTGGGCACAGCCGAGCTGGCACGGCCGCCGGGCACTCTCCAGGCGCTGGCACCACGCTCCACTAATTAACGGGGCAGAGATAACGAGGGCACGCGCAGCGGGCGCCGCACCCGGCAGATGGCACCGAGCTGTCCCCAAAGCCAGCACCGAGGTGGCAGCGGGGACAGGGAGGCTCTGCCCGTGTCCCCTGTCACCTCTGTCACCCCGAAATGTGCAGGGACACAACCCTGTGTGGGCACTCTGAGACCCCCCAGTGTCCAGGGACCCCCTCATGGCCGGGTACCCCTCAATGTCCAGGGACCTCAAAGTGCCCAGGGACCCCCATTGCCCAGAGACCCCCCTGCCCAGGTGCCCCTCAACATCCAGGGACCCCCCAGTGCTCAGGGACCCTCCAATGCCCACGGACCCTCCCAATTCTCAGGGACCCCACAGTGCCCAGAGACGCCCTGAAGTGCCCAGGGACCCCCCAATACCCAGAGACCCCCATGCCCAGGTACCCCTCCGTGTCCGAGGACCATCCCAGTGCCCAGGGACCCCTTGGTACCCAGAGACCTCTCAATTCCCAGGGATCTCCTAATTCCCAGGGACCCCCAATGCCCAGTGAGGACAATGCGGGGGTGTCCGGAGCCCACCTTGGGGCACAGGGAGGTCCTTGGGGACAACTGGGGGGTGACCAGAGCCCCCCTTTGGGCACCACGTGTGGCCTCACCGGAAAGGGGTGTGGTCCGAGACGGGGCGTGGCCTCCGCATAAACAACCAATAGGAAGCGGCGCACTTCGCGCTGGCACCGCCCCCTGCCTCGCCTCGCTGCGTTCGAACACTCAGGCGCTCAAACGTCAATCAAAGGGTAGCGGGCTGGCGGCCTGACCAATCACAGGCAGAGCTCGGTGTGGGGGCGGGATTTAGTGGATATCTACCAATCAGAAGAAGCAGTAGGCGGAGCCTCTCTCCCGGCCTCAAGCGCACTTCCAGGTCGCGCCGCCGTTTCCGCCTGACCCGGAAGTTCTCCTGCGGGAGTTTCCGGTGCGGCTGCGGCGCGGGCTCCTCAGGCCCCGCTCCGGTTCCCGGCCTCGCTCCCGTTCCCGGCCCCACTTCTGGTGCAGCCATGGCGGACGTGACCGCCCGTAGCCTGCAGTATGAGTACAAGGCGGTGAGTGCGGGCCCGGTGCCCTGAACCTCCCTCCGTTACCGTGAACCCATCCCGGTACCGTTAGCTCCCTCCAGGCCAGTTTTGGGACCCCAGTGCCTTCCCCCAGCCCCATTTCCGTGGCGCTCTCCCTCACGCCGTGTCCCCTTTTCCCCGTTTCTCCCCCCAGAACTCGAACCTGGTGCTCCAAGCCGACCGCTCGCTGATCGACCGCACCCGGCGCGATGAGCCCACGGGGGAGGTGCTGTCCCTGGTGGGGAAACTCGAGGGGACTCGCATGGGGGACAAGGCCCAGAGGACCAAGCCCCAGATGCAGGAGGAGAGAAGGGCCAAGTGAGTGGAGTTATCCCTGGGAATGCTCATCCCGGGATAACGGGACTGGGGGGAGCTGGGAGAGGTTGGTGGTTCTGCTTGGCTTTGGATGCCTGATTTTTCCAAGAACACTGGATTCTGGTGCCTAATTTCCCGGGAAAGTTGCTCTTCCTGGTTTCAGATATCCCAGGAAATCTGCTTTCCTGGTACCAAACTTTCCAGGAAATTTGCTTTTCCTGGTGCCCTGTTTCCCACAAAACTTGGTGTTCCTGGTGCCCAATTCCCTTGTCCCAGTTGCCTCCCCTGGACAAGCTCAGCAAGACTCCCAGGCTGAAAATATCCCAGGAAATTTGCTTTCCCTGGCTCCTAATTTCCCAGGAAAGCTGCTTTCCCTCGTTCCTGATTTCCAAAGAAAGTTGCTTTTCCTGGTGTTTAATTTCCCAGGAGATTTGCTTTCCCTGGCTCCTAATTTCCCAGGAAAGCTGCTATTCCTGATGGTGAATTTCCAAGGAAAGCTGCTTTTCCTGTTACCCAATTTCCTGAGAAACCTGCTTTTCCTGGCACCAGATTTCCTAGGAAAGCTGCTTTTCCTGGTGCATCGAGATCCCAACACCTCAACTAAACCCTGGCCCCAGTGCCACATCCAGTCTGTCCTTAAACACATCCAGGGGTGGTGACTCCACCTCCTCCCTGGGCAGGACATTCCAGTATTTAATCACTTTTTCCAAAGAAACTTCTTCCTGAAATCCAGCCTGAATTCCCCTTGGCACAGCTCGAGGCCGTGTCCTCTGTTCTGTCAGTGCTGCCTGGAGAAAGGGACCAGCCACAAACCCCCGAGACCCCTGGACCCTGAATCTCCTCCTTCAGGGGCTGTGGGGAGTGACAGGGTCACCCCTGAGAGTGACAGGGTCACCCCTGAGAGTGACAGGGTCACCCCTGAGTCTCCTTTTCTCCAGGATGAGCAGCCCCAGCTCCCTCAGCCATTCCTCACGGGGTTTGTGTTTCCAGCCCCTCACCAGCCTTGCTGCCTCCTCTGGACGGGCTCAAGGGTCTCAATGTCCACCCTAAACTAAGGGGACAGAGCTGGACACAGCCCTCAGTGTCCATCCAGAACTGAGGGGACAGGACTGGACACAGCACTGGACACAGCACTCAGTGTCCACCCTAAACTGGACACAGCCCTCAGTGTCCATCCAAACTGGACACAGCCCTCAGTGTCCACCCTAAACTGGACACAGCCCTCAGTGTCCATCCAGAACTGAGGGGACAGGACTGGGCACAGCACTGGACACAGCCCTCAGTGTCCATCCAGAACTGGACACAGCCCTCAGTGTCCACCCTAAACTGGACACAGCCCTCAGTGTCCATCCAGAACTGAGGGGACAGCACTGGACACAGCCCTCAGTGTCCATCCAGAGCTGGACACAGCACCCCGTGTCCATTGAGAACTGAGGGGACAGGACTGGACACAGCCCTCAGTGTCCATCCTGAACTGAGGGGACAGGACTGGACACAGCCCTCAGTGTCCATCCTGAACTGAGGGGACAGGACTGGACACAGCCCTCAGTGTCCATCCTGAACTGAGGGGACAGGACTGGACACAGCCCTCAGTGTCCACCCTAAACTGGACACAGCCCTCAGTGTCCATCCTGAACTGAGGGGACAGGACTGGACACAGCACTGGACACAGCCCTCAGTGTCCATCCAGAATGGACACAGCCCTCAGTGTCCCCCCCAAACCGGACCCAGCCCCGTGGTGTGGCCTCCCCCGTGCCCAGGACAGTGTCCCGGTGACCCCGCTGGCCGCAGCACTCCCCATTCCCGTGTTCCCTGTGTGTCCCAGGAGGAGGAAGAGGGACGAGGACAGGCACGACATCAACAAGATGAAGGGCTACACGCTGCTGTCCGAGGGCATCGACGAGATGGTCGGCATCATCTACAAACCCAAGACCAAGGAGACGCGGGAGACCTACGAGGTGCTGCTCAGCTTCATCCAGGCTGCCCTGGGCGACCAGGTGAGGCTGGGCTCAGCCCTGGGCCTGGGGCTTCTCCTCTGGGCTGGGGGGTCACCCCGTCACCCCACGGGGTGAGCGTGGGGTGGGAATGACCCTGAAGCTGGCCAAGTCCCACCATGGGTGGGGATGTTCTCCACTGGGTCAGGGGGCTCCAGCCTGGCCTTGGGCACCCCCAGGGGCAGCCACAGCTTCTCTGGGAATTCCAGCCCTGCCTTCCCCAAAATCCCATCTAAACCCACACACAGAATCCCAGAATGGTCTGGGTTGGAAGGGACCTTAAAGCTCATCCCTGCCACAGGCAGTGACATTTCCCACTGTCCCAGGGGGCTCCAGCCCGGCCTGGGACACTCCCAGGGGTCCAGGGATGTCCCATTTCCCCCATGGACACTGTTCCTTGGCTTTCCACGGACACATTTCCCCTCTCTTGGTGCCGTTCCCACTCGGAGCCACCTTTTGGTTCTCACAAACCCTCGGGATGGGAATTCCCTGTCCTGGATGGGAACTCCCATTTTGGCATGGGAATCCTTGTCCTGGCTGGGAATTCTGTGTCCTGCCTGGGAACTCCTTTTTTGGGATGGGAATTCCCTGTCCAGGCTGTTAATCTCTTTCTGGGATGGGAATCCCCTTTCTCGGATGGAATTCCCTGTCAGAATTCCCTTTTTGGGATGAGAATCCCTCCTGTCTGGGAATTCCCTTTTTGGGATGGAAATCCCTGTCAGAATTCCCTGTCCTGGCTGGAATTCACTTCCTGGGCTGGAAGTCCCTCTCAGAATTCCCTTTTTGGGACGGAATTCCCTTTCCTGTCTGTTAATCCCTTCCTGGGCTGGAAACCCCTGTCAGAATTCCCTGTCCTGGCTGTTAATCCCTTTCTGGGCTGGAAACCCCTGTCAGAATTCCCTGTCCTGTCTGGAATCCCCTCCTGGGCTGGAAACCCCTGTCAGAATTCCGTTTCCTGTCTGTTAATCCATTCCTGGGCTGGAAACCCGTGTCAGAATTCCCTGTCCTGTCTGGAACCCCCTCCTGGGCTGGAAACCCCTGTCAGAATTCCCTGTCCTGTCTGTTAATCCCCTCCTGGGCTGGAAACCCCTGTCAGAATTCCCTGTCCTGTCTGTTAATCCCTTTCTGGGCTGGAAACCCCTGTCAGAATTCCCTGTCCTGGCTGTTAATCCCTTTCTGGGCTGGAAACCCCTGTCAGAATTCCCTGTCCTGGCTGGAACCCCCTCCTGGGCTGGAAACCCCTGTCAGAATTCCGTTTCCTGTCTGGAATCCCCTCCTGGGCTGGAAATCCCTGTCAGAATTCCCTGTCCTGGCTGTTAATCCCTTCCTGAGATGGAAATCCCTGTCAGAATTCCCTTTTTGGGACGGAATTCCCTTTCCTGTCTGTTAATCCCCTCCTGGGCTGGGAACCCCTGTCAGAATTCCCTGTCCTGTCTGTTAATCCCTTCCTGAGATGGAAATCCCTGTCAGAATTCCCTGTCCCGTCTGGAACCCCCTCCTGGGCTGGGATCCCCTCCAGCCTGCCAGCCTGCAGTGCCCCATGCCGTCCCCAGCCCCGGGACATCCTGTGTGGGGCAGCAGACGAGGTGCTGGCCGTGCTGAAGAACGAGAAGCTGCGGGACAAGGAGCGGCGCAAGGAGGTGGAGCTGCTGCTGGGCCCCACGGACGACACGCGCTACCACGTGCTGGTCAACCTGGGCAAGAAAATCACCGACTACGGCGGGGACAAGGACATCCAGAACATGGGTACGGGGCTGGGGGGGTTTGGGGATTTTTTGGGATTTTTTTTGGAATTTTTTGGGGATTTTTGGGGGGATTTTAAGGGATTTTTTCGGATTTTTTTGTGGGTTTTCGGTGATTTTTTGGGGATTTTTTTATTATTTTTGATTTTTTTTTTTTTTTAATTTTTGGGGGGATTTTCGGTGATTATTTTATTTTATTTTTTTTTCAGATTTTTAGGCGGGTTTTAAGGGAATTTTCTTCTGATTTTTTGGGGGGGGGGTTTGGTGATTTCTTAAATTTTTTTCTTTTTCAGATTTTTTTTTTATTTTTGTTTTTCAGTTAATTTTTTGTCTTTTTTCCCCCCTCTATTATAAGGGGGTTTTTTTCTGATTTTTTGGGGGGACTTTAAGTGATTTTTTGGGGGGTTTTTTTCTGGTGGATTCCATGCTGAATTTCCAGGAATTCCAGGTGAATCCCAGGGTTATTCCTGGTGAATCCCAGGGTTATTCCTGTTAATTCCTGGTGAACTCCATGCTGAATTTCCAATAATTCCGGATGAATCCCCAATGATTTCCATGCCCTGTCCCTGCAGATGACAACATCGACGAGACCTACGGGGTGAACGTGCAGTTTGAGTCTGATGAGGAGGTACCAGATGGGATGGGGCTGCCCTGGAGAGTCCATTCCCTATGGGACAGCTCCTCCCTTGTCCCTTTATCCCAGTTCCTTTATCCCAGTTCCTTTATCCCAGTTCCCTTCATCCCAGTTCCCTTCATCCCACATCCCGTTTTCCTTCATCCCATTTTCCTGCTGGCTCCTCATTAATCCCATTTTCCTTCATCCCACATTCCTCTCTCCCATTTTCCCTCTGTCCCATTTATCCCATTCCCCATTTATCCCATTCCCCATTTATCCCATTCCCCATTTATCCCATTCCCCATTTATCCCATTCCCCATTTATCCCATTCCCATTTATCCCATTCCCCATTTATCCCATTCCCCATTTATCCCATTCCCCATTTATCCCATTCCCCATTTATCCCATTCCCCATTTATCCCATTCCCCATTTATCCCATTCCCCATTTATCCCATTCCCCATTTATCCCATTCCCCATTTATCCCATTCCCCATTTATCCCATTCCCCATTTATCCCATTCCCCATTTATCCCATTCCCCATTTATCCCATTCCCCATTTATCCCATTCCCCATTTATCCCATTCCCCATTTATCCCATTCCCCATTTATCCCATTCCCCATTTATCCCATTCCCCATTTATCCCATTCCCCATTTATCCCATTCCCCATTTATCCCATTCCCCATTTATCCCATTCCCCATTTATCCCATTCCCCATTTATCCCATTCCCCATTTATCCCATTCCCCATTTATCCCATTCCCCATTTATCCCATTTCCCATTTATCCCATTTTCCTCCGTCCCATTTTTTAATCCCATTTTCTTTTAATCCCCTTTCCCTTTATCCCATTTTTAATCCCATTTCCCTCCTTGGACCCCATTTATCCCATTTTCCTTTATCCCCCATTCCTCTGTCCCATTTTCCTCCTGGCTCCTCGTTTATCCCGTTTTCTTTCATCCCATTTTCCTCCTGGGACCATTTTTATCCCTTTTTCCCATTTTCCTTTTTCCTATTTTCTTTAATCTCATTTTCCTTTATCCCATTTTCCCTCTCTCCCGTTTTCCTCCTCATTCCCCATTTATCCCATTTCCCTTTATCCCATTTTTATCCCATTTTCCCCAGGAAAAGGGGATTTTTGTGTCTCAGTCCCAGGGGAACCTTTGGGATCCTTTGGGAGAAACTGGAATAAAAATGGGATTGGGAAGTGCCTGGAAACCTTCCCTGGGATTGGGATTGGCAGGGAATGGGGGGAAAATGGGATTTTATTGGGGGGAAAAAAGAGATTTTGGAAGGAAAAGAGTGTAAAAATGGGCTTTTTGGGGAAAAGAGGGGAGAAAATGGGAATTTTAGAAGGAAAAAAAAGGATTTTTAGAAGGCAAAGGGGGTAAAATGGGATTTTTTTTTTTTGATGGAAAAAAATGGTATTTTTGCATGGAAAAGGGGGTAAAAAATGGGATTTTTTGGATGGAAAAGGGGGTAAAAAATGGGATTTTTTGGATGGAAAAGGGGGTAAAAAATGGGATTTTTGGGGCGGAAAAAACGTGATTTTTGGATGGAAAAACGGGATTTTGGAAGGAAAACGGGGGAAAAAAGGGATTTTTATATAGAACAAAGGGATTTTTGGGCGGCAGAGATTAAAAAGGGGATTTTTGGGAGGCAGAGGGGGAACTCTGTGGCTTTGTCCCCAGGAGGGGGACGAGGACATTTACGGGGAGGTTCGGGACGAGGCCTCGGACGATGACCTGGAGGGGGACGAGGCCGTGGTCCGCTGCACGCTGTCAGCCAACGTGAGTGGGGGATATTCCAGGGATTTGGGGAATTCTGGGGGATTCCTGGGGAATTTCGGGAATTCTGGAGGGATTTCCTGGAGAATTCGGGGGGGTTTCCCAGGAATTTGGGGAATTCTGGGGGTTTTCCAGGGGAATTTTGGGAGGGGTTTCCAGGGAATTTTGGGAATTCAGAGGGTTTTCCTGGAGAATTTGGGTCTTCTGGGGGATTTCCCAGGAATTTCAGGAATTCCGGGTGGATTTCCCAGGAATTTTGGGAATTCTGGAGGGATTTCCAGGGGAATCTTGGGGGATTTCCCAGGAATTTGGAGACTTCTGGATTTTTTCCTGGAGAATTTCAGGAATTCTGGGGATTTTCCAGGGGAATTTCAGGAATTCTGGGGGTTTTCCTGGAGAATTCTGGGAATTCTAGCCTCAAACACAACAGGGTTTTGGGGCTTTCCCAGAATGTTCGTGTGACACCTGAAAATTCCTGGGGATTTTTCCCAGGTTTTGTCCCTGTGCCACCCCAAATCCTGGCTCCAAACCCAGGAGAATTATGGGAATTTTATGGGATTTTTATGGGATTTCTTTTGATTTTTATGGGATCTTTATGAGATTTTTTGGGGGATTTCATATCCCTAATCATTCCCAAACCCCAAAAATGATGGGAATTGTTGGGATTTTCCAGCTGGTGGCAGTTGATGAGCTCCAAGGAGAAAGAGCTGCACCCTCAGGACATCAAAACCCTGGGGATAATGGGGCTTTAATGGGATTTTAATGGGGATTTTTAATAGAGATTTTGGGGATTTTTGGGGATTTTAATGGAATTTTTGGGGGGTTTCCTGTGCCAAACCCCAAAATAATGGGAATTGTTGGGATTTTCCAGCTGGTGGCAGCTGATGAGCTCCAAGAAGGAGCTGCATCCTCAAGACATCGAACCCCTGATAATAATGGGATTTTTTTTTGGATTTTAGTGGGATTTTTATGGGGTTTTGGGGGGGATTTCCTATCCCTAACCATTCCCAAAGCCCCAAAATAATGGGAATTGTTGGGATTTTCCAGCTGGTGGCCGCGGGGGAGCTGATGAGCTCCAAGAAGAAGGACCTGCACCCTCGGGACATCGACGCCTTCTGGCTGCAGCGGCAGCTGAGCCGCTTCTACGACGACGCCATCGTGTCCCAGAAAAAGGCTGACGAGGTCCTGGAGATCCTCAAGGTCTGTGGCCTGTGGGTCCTCGGCATTTGGGAGGATTCTCCCTAAAAAAAAAATCAGGAATTTGGTTCTAAAGTCACGTAGAAGGGTTTTGGGGCGTTGGGTGGAGTTTTGGGTCGGGAATTCTCAATTATTCCCGAGGGATTTGGGGTGATTTTTCCTGGGAATTCCTCATCCTGGGGCTCTGTCCCCTCCTGATTCCTGGAAAAATGGGAATTTGGGGAGATCCTCAATGTCTTTGACCTTTGGATCCTTGGGATTTGGGAGGATTCTCCCTAAAAAAAATCAGGAATTTGGTTCTAAAGTCATGTAGAAGGGTTTTGGGGCGTTGGGTGGAGTTTTGGGTGGGGAATTCTCAATTATTCCCGAGGGATTTGGGGTGATTTTTCCTGGGAATTCCTCATCCTGGGGCTCTGTCCCCTCCTGATTCCTGGAAAAATGGGAATTTGGGGAGATCCTCAATGTCTTTGACCTTTGGATCCTTGGGATTTGGGAGGATTCTCCCTAAAAAAAATCAGGAATTTGGTTCTAAAGTCATGTAGAAGGGTTTTGGGGCGTTGGGTGGAACTTTGGGTGGGGAATTCTCAATTATTGCCGAGGGGTTTGGGGTGATTTTTCCTGGGAATTCCTCATCCATGGGCTCTGTCCCCTCCTGATTTCCATGGTTTTTTTGGGGAAAAATGGGAATTTGGGAAGTTTGGGTTGGTTTAAATCAGGAATTTCCCTCAGAGCTGGTGTTTAAAGACAATTTTGTGTTGGGCTGGGTTGGGAATTCCCAATTATTCCCAAGATTTTGGGGTGATTTTTCTTGGGAATTCCTCATCCTTGGGCTCTGTCCCCTCCTGATTCTTGGAAAAATGGGAATTTGGGGAGATCCTCAATATCTTTGACGTTTGGATCCTCGGGATTTGGGAGGATTCTTTCAAAAAAAAAAAAAATCAGGAATTTGGCTCCAAAGTCATGTAGAAGGGTTTTGGGGTGTTGGGTGGAGTTTTGGGTCGGGAATTCTCAATTATTCCCGAGGGATTTGGGGTGATTTTTTTCCTGGGAATTCCTCATCCTGGGGCTCTGTCCCCTCCTGATTTCCATGGTTTTTTTGGGGAAAAATGGGAATTTGGGAAGTTTGGGTTGGTTTAAAGCAGGAATTTCCCTCAGAGCTGGTGTTTAAACACAATTTTGGGTTGGGCTGGGTTGGGAATTCCCAATTATTCCCGAGGGATTTGGGGTGATTTTTCCTGGGAATTCCTCATCCTGGGGCTCTGTCCCCTCCTGATTCCTGGAAAAATGGGAATTTGGGGAGATCCTCAATGTCTTTGACCTTTGGATCCTCGGGATTTGGGAGGATTCTCCCTAAAAAAAATCAGGAATTTGGCTCCAAAGTCATTTAGAAGCATTTCATGATTTGAAATGGAATTTTTGGCCCGTTGGGTTGGGCTGGTTGGGAATTCCCAATTATTCCCAAGATTTTGGGGTGATTTTTCCTGGGAATTCCTCATCCCTGGGCTCTGTCCCCTCCTGATTTCCATGGTTTTTTTGGGGTGAAAATCAGGAATTTGGTGATTCTTTTCCCCAATCTCCAGGATTATTTTTCCCTCCGGCATCACCTCCTCGAGGTGTTCCCATCCCATTTTACTGGGGGAAAATCGGGATTTTTGGGGGGGGATTTTTTTAGGATTTCCTCCTCTCTCCCCCATCCTATAAAAACCCAGGAATTTTGGCTTGCTGGGGGTATAAAAATTCCCGTTTTTTCCCTCCTGCAGACGGCCAGTGACGACAGGGAGTGTGAGAACCAGCTCGTGCTGCTGCTGGGCTTCAACACCTTCGACTTCATCAAGGTCCTGCGGCAGCACCGCATGATGAGTCCGTGCCCAGCACAATTCCTGGGGGGTTTTTTGGGGTTTATGGGATTGTTTTGGGATTTTTCTGATATTTTTGGGGGTTTTGGGGGGTTTTTTTCCGGATTTTTTGACAATTTTTTTTTGGGGGGGGGGGATTTTTTTTTTTATTTTTATAGTGTTTTGGGGTTTTTTTGGGGTTTTTCTGGATTTTTTGACAATTTTTTTTTATTTGGGTGTTTTGGGGGGGGTTTTGGGGGGGGATTTTTTTTTTATTTTTATAGTTTTTTGGGGTTTTCTGGGGGTTTTAATAGGATTTTTAGGTTTTTTTTGGGGGGTGGGATTTTGGGGGGTTTTTCTGGGTTTTTTTGGGGGGGGGGATTTTTTTTTTGGTTTTTGGGATTTTGGGGGGTTTTTTGGGACATTTTGGGGATTTTTTTTGATTTTCGTAGTAATTTTTGGGGTTTTTTTGGGACTTTTTGGGGTTTTATGGGATTGTTTTGGGGGGTTTTTTATGGGATTTTTTTTTGGATTTTTACAGGATGTTTTGGGGGTTTTTTTGGGGGATGTTTTGAGACCTTTGTGGGATTTTCTGGGGGCATTTTTGGGGACTTTATGGGATTTTAATGGGATTTTTTTTATATTTTATGTGATTTTTACGGGGATTTTTTGGGGATTTTAATGGTTTAATTTTTTTTAACGGGATTTTACTGGGAGATTTTACCCCCTGACAGTTTTCCCCCTTTTTCCCCAGTCCTGTACTGCACCTTGCTGGCCAGTGCTCAGAGCGAGGCGGAGAAGGAGCGCATCATGGGCAGGATGGAGGCTGACCCTGAGCTCTCCAAATTCCTCTACCAGCTCCACGAGACGGAGAAGGAGGATCTGATCCGGGTCAGCAGAGCCCCTGGCCTCTGGGGGATCTCTGGGGAGGAAACTGGGGCTGGGATGGCCCCAAAAACCTCCGTGGGGAGTCACCACTTCTGCTTTCCCAGGGGCTGCTCTCCCTGGGAAATCGCTGCCGAAATGTGGCCTGAAACGGCCCCAAATCCCATCAAAGAGCCAAAATTATCGTTCCTGGTTCATCAAAATGATCAATCCTGGTTTATTTAAGCTTTTTTCTGAAGGAATTGAGGGCCCAGGAGCACCTTGGGAGAGGTTGAATCCCAATTTTCCCCTCCAGGAGCCGCATTTATAAAGGGAAATTCAGTTTTCCGGCCGGAAATGATCATTCTTGGTTCATAAAAATGGTTCTTTCTGGTTTATTTAAGTGTTTTCTGAAGGAATTGAGGGCCCAGGAGCACCTTTGGGGAGGCTGAATCCAAATTTGCTCCCCCAGGATCCACATTTTTAAAGGGAAATTCAGTTTTCTTGCCCAGAAAAGGTCATTCCTGGTTTATTTAAGTGTTTTCTGAAGGAATTGAGGGCCCAGGAGCACCTTGGGGGAGGCTGAATCCTGATTTTTCCCCTCAGGAGCCACATTTATAAATGGAAATTCAGTTTTCCTGTCCAAAAATTATTAATCCTGGTTTATCAAAATGGTTATTGCTGGTTTATTTAAGTGTTTTCTGAAGGAATTGAGAGCCCTGGAGCACCTTGGGGGAGGCTGAATCCTGATTTTTCCCCCCCAGGAGCCACATTTGTAAAGGGAAATTCAGTTTTCTTGCCCAAAAAAGGTCAATCCTGGTTTATTTAAGGTTTTCTTTAAGGAACTGAGGGCCCAGGAGCCCCTTGGGGGAGGCTGAATCCCAGTTTTTCCCCAGGAGGAACGCTCCCGGCGGGAACGCGTGCGCCAATCCCGCATGGACACAGACCTGGAATCCATGGACCTGGACCAGGGAGGAGAGGTAAAAAAACCCCAGATTTTGCTCATTTAACACCCCAAACCACCCCAAAAAACCCATTTTTAAACCACCTTTCACCCCCAGACCCCGCAGAGAAATCAAACCCCCACCAAAACCCGCGACTTTTCTGTCGACACAGAAACAAAATGATGCAAAATTTAATATTTTTGTCCCCTTTTTTCTGTCTTTTGCAGGCTCTGGCTCCCAGGCAGGTGCTGGATCTGGAGGATTTGGTGTTCTCCCAGGGCAGCCACTTCATGGCCAACAAAAGGTGCCAGCTCCCCGACGGATCCTTCCGCAGGCAGCGCAAGGGATACGAGGAGGTTCACGTGCCTGCCCTGAAACCCAAACCCTTCGGGGCTGACGAGGTTTGTCCCCAAAAAATGGACACTTCAGGGCCTGAGGGGACTCCCAAAGGGCTGGAGGAGGGATTGGAGGGGCAGGACACACAGGGAATGGCCTCAAACTGGGATTTCAGTGGGATTTTGGGGTGAGGATGAGGATAAGGAAGGGGCTGGGACCCCAAAAAAATGACATTTGGAATTTTGAAGCTCGATGGTTTTTGAAGGTCTTTAAAATCCCATTCCAGCCCAAAATATCCCTGGGAAATCAGGAAAAGCAGATTTCCTGGGAAAATTTGGGCACCAGGAAAACCAGCTTTTGTGGGATATTTGGCATCAGGAAAAGCAGCTTTCCTTCAGGAAATTGGGGAATTGGAGCCCTTGGGGTGGGATTTAAGCTCCTTTTCCACCCAAACCTCTCCAGCCTCGTGTGATTTGTCTCTTCCCCCCTTTTCCTCCTTCCCTTTTCCACCCCCCAGTTCCCCCATTTCTCTGCAGGAACTTCCCAGTTCCCTTTTTCCCACTGCACTTGCAGAGAGTTTCCCCTTCCTGGGGTTTTTGCTGAGGCCTGGTTTTTCCTGGAGCTGAGGGGTGATTTATGGGAATAAATCCCAATTTTTGATCCCAGTCCAGCTGTTCATCCCAAATTTTTCCTCGCCCTGAGCACTGGGAGCAGGTTGGGTTATTCATGGGGAAAAAAAAAAAAAAAAAAAAGAGTTTTTCCCTCTTTTCCCAGCACTGAGAAAAATGAGGAATTGTCCTTTTGGGATGAGGGAATTTTTGTGCATCCCTTAATTCCAGATTTTTCTCAGCCCCAGCACTGGGAGAATTTGGCTTTTCCATGGAATCTGAGAGGATCAAAAATGAGTTTTTCCCTTATTTTTTTTCCAGCCCAGATTAATTAGGAATTGTGGGTTTTTGGGGTGAGCGAATTAATGGATTAATTTCACCTCGATTAATCCCGGATCTTTCTCCACCCCAAATCAGTTCAGGTTTTGAGGATTTGAGTTTTCCATGGAATCTGAGAGGATCAAAAACTACCTTTTCCATTTTCCTTTTCCAGCCCAGATGAATTAGGAATTTTCCTTTAGGGATTTGGGAATTTTTTCATGTTCAACCCACTTCTTCTCAGTGGGATCATTTTGCTCTTTCCCCAAACTGTCTCTGATTTCTGTAATATACAAAAAACTCCCTGAATTCCTTTTTTCCCCTCATTTTTCTCTCTCCCCAGCAATTGGTTTCTGTGGAAAAACTGCCCAAATATGCCCAGGCCGGGTTTGAGGGCTTCAAAACCCTCAACAGGATCCAGAGCAAACTGTTCCGAGCGGCGCTGGAGTCGGATGAGAACCTGCTGCTGTGTGCCCCCACGGTGAGATTTGGGGATTTGGGGGGATTTTGGGGGGATTTTGGGGGATTTTGGGGTTTGGCAGTGCCCTGGCACAGCAGAGGGCAAAGGAATTAGTGAGGTTAAGGGTTGGGAGAAAACATTGCCGGGGTAAAAGAGGCTGGGCTTAAAAAGTAAAAATTGAATTTATTGGTGACAAAATAAAACGCTCCGAGGGCAGAACAGGCTGGGCTTAAAAAGTCAAAATTGAATTTATTGATGGTAAAATCAGAGGAGGGCGATGAGAACCTGCTGCTGTGTGCCCCCATGGTGAGATTTAGGGGCATTTTGAGGGATTTTGGGGGGATTTTGGGGGATTTTGGGGTTTGGCACTGCCCTGGCACAGCAGAGGGCAAAGGAATTAGTGAGATGGCATAAAGATTGGGAGAAAACATTCCCAGGATAAAAGAGGTCAAAAGTGAATTTATTGGTGACAAAATAAAACACTCCAAGGGGCAGAACAGGCTGGGCTTAAGAAGTCAAAATGGAATTTAGTGGTGGTAAAATCAGAGGAGGAGGATGAGCAGTGAATTAAGCTGTGGGGCCATCCCAGAGCCGTGGGACACTTTGGGACACGCTGTGGGGCCGTGCAGGGCGTGGGGACGTTGTGGGATGGACCATGGGGCCATCTCAGAGCTCTGGGATGTTTTGGGATGGACCATGGGGCCATCCCAGGGCCGTGGCATGTGTTTTGGGACGTGCTGTGGGGTTGTGCAGGGCGTGGGGATGTTTTGGGATTGGCTGTGGGGCCGTGCACAGCTCTGGGCTGTTTTGGGATGGACTGTGGGACATTTTGGGATGGTCTGTGTGCCCTTTTGGGACGCGCTGTGTCCCTGCAGGGCACAGGGACATTTTGGGACATGCTGTGGGGCCGTACACAGCTCTGGGATGTTTTGGGGTGGACCATGGGCCCATCCCAGGCCCGTGGGATGTGTTTTGGGACGCGCTGTGTCCCTGCAGGGCATGGGGACATTTTGGGACGTGCTGTGGGGCCATGCACAGCTCTGGGCTGTTTTGGGACATGCTGTGGGGCCATACACAGCTCTGGGATGTTTTGGGATGCGCTGTGGGGCCGTGCACAGCTCAGGGCTGTTTTGGGGTGGACCATGGGCCCATCCCAGGCCCGTGGGATGTGTTTTGGGACGCGCTGTGTCCGTGCAGGGCACAGGGACATTTTGGGTTTGGCTGTGGGGCCGTACACAGCTCTGGGATGTTTTGGGATGGACCATGGGGCCGTCCCAGGGCCGTGGGATGTGTTTTGGGACGCGCTGTGTCCCTGCAGGGCACAGGGATGTTTTGGGTTTGGATGTGGGGCCATGCACAGCTCAGGGCTGTTTTGGGGTGGACCATGGGCCCATCCCAGGCCCGTGGGATGTGTTTTGGGACGCGCTGTGTCCGTGCAGGGCACAGGGACATTTTGGGTTTGGATGTGGGGCCATACACAGCTCTGGGATGTTTTGGGTTTGGCTGTGGGGCCATCCCAGGGCTGTGGGATGTGTTTTGGGACGCTCTGTGTCCCTGCAGGGCGCGGGGACATTTTGGGACATGCTGTGGGGCCATCCCAGAGCTCTGGGATGTTTTGAGGTGGGCTGTGGGGCCGTCCCAGGGCTGTGGGATGTGTTTTGGGATGCGCTGTGGGGCTGTGCAGGGCGTGGGGATGTTTTGGGATTGGCTGTGGGGCCATGCACAGCTCTGGGCTGTTTTGGGATGGACTGTGGGACATTTTGGGATGGTCTGTGGGCCCTTTTGGGACGCGCTGTGTCCGTGCAGGGCGCGGGGAAGACCAACGTGGCGCTGATGTGCATGCTGCGGGAGATCGGCAAGCACATCAACATGGACGGCACCATCAACGTGGACGAGTTCAAGATCATCTACATCGCGCCCATGCGCTCCCTGGTGCAGGAGATGGTGGGCAGCTTCGGCAAGGTGGGCACACCCCGGGGGCGGGGGGCTTTGGGGTGGGGCTCTGGGGGGGTTTGGGGCACCCCAGGGGGGTTTGGGGTCAGAGCAGCCCAGGGGGCTTTGGGATTGGGGCCCATGGGATTGGGGCACCCCAGGGGGGGTTTGGGATCAGGGCACCCCAGGGGGGTTTGGGGTCAGGGTGCCCTGGGGGGGTTTGGGATCAGGGTCCAGGATTGGGTCCCAGGGGAGTTTGATACCAACCCCTTTGGGGTTGGGGTCTGGGGAGGTTTGGGGTCAAGGCCCAGAGGGGTTTGGGGCACCTCAGGGGGAGGTTGGAGATTGGGGCACCCCAGGGGGGTTTGGGATGGGGGTCTGGGGGGGTTTGGGGCATCCCGTGGGGATTTGGGGTCAGGGCACCCCAAGGGGGGTTTGGGGCACCCCAGAGGGGTTTGGGATCAGTGTCCAGGGGAATTTGGGGCACCTCAAGGGGATTTGGGCTCAGGGCACCCCAGAGGGGTTTGGGATCAGGGTCTGCGGGGTTAGAGGCACCCCAGAGGGGGTTTGGGGCACCCCAGAGGGGTTTGGGATCAAGGTCTGCGGGGTTAGAGGCACCCCAGAGGGGGTTTGGGGCACCCCAGAGGGGTTTGGGATCAAGGTCTGTGGGGTTAGAGGCACCCCAGAGGGGGTTTGGGGCACCCCAGGGAGGTTTGGGATCAGTGTCCAGGGGAATTTGGAGCACCTCAGGGGGGATTTGGGGTCAGGGCACTCCAGGGGGGTTTGGGATTAGGGCACCCCAGGGAGGTTTGGGATCAGTGTCCAGGGGAATTTGGGGCACCCTGTGGGGCTTTAGGCTCAGGGCACCCCGAGGGGGCTTTGGGCTCCTCTCCCAGGGACCACCAGCACAGGCAGGAAGGCCCCAGCTCCCCCAGGAGAAGTCGGGGTGGGGTTTTTGGGGTCCCCCATCCCCGGGAAGGTCCCTTGTCACTGAGCCCCGTGTCCCCCACAGCGCCTGGCCACCTACGGCATCACGGTGGCCGAGCTGACCGGGGACCACCAGCTGTGCAAGGAGGAGATCAGCGCCACGCAGATCATCGTCTGCACGCCCGAGAAGTGGGACATCATCACGCGCAAGGGCGGGGAGCGCACCTACACCCAGCTGGTGCGCCTGGTCATCCTGGTGAGCGCCCGGCCGGGGGC
This sequence comes from Sylvia atricapilla, assembly GCF_009819655.1. Lineage (NCBI taxonomy): Eukaryota > Metazoa > Chordata > Aves > Passeriformes > Sylviidae > Sylvia > Sylvia atricapilla. The sequence continues at coordinate 1,121,282 of NC_089167.1, forward strand.
TGCAGAGCACCTGGGGGGTCCTCGGGGTGGGTCTGGGGTCTGCAGAGCACCTGGGGGGTCCTCGGGGTGGGTCTGGGGTCTGGAGAGCACCTGGGGGGTCCTCGGGGTGGGTCTGGGGTCTGGAGAACGTCAGGGGTGTCTCTGGGGTGGGCATGGAGTCTGGAGAACATCAGGGTTCCTCAGGGTGCTCCTGTTGGTGGGTCTGGAGAACCTCAGGAGCTTCCTCAGGGTGTTCCTCACAGTGGATCTGTGGTCTGGAGAACATCTGGGGTGTCTTTGCGGTGGGCATGGGGTCTGGAGAACCTCAGGGGTGACCCTGGGGTTTGCAGGGGGTCTAGAGAGCATCTGGGGGTTCCTCAAGGTGTTCCTCACAGTGGGTCTGGGATCAAGGGTGTCCTCACAGTGGGTCTGGGGTCTGGAGAACCTCGGGGTTCCTCAGAGTGTTCCTCATGGTGGGTCTGGGATCTGGAGAATATCAGGGGTGTCCTTGGGGTGGATCTGGGATCTGAAGAACCTTGGGGTTCCTTAAGCTGGATCTGGGGTCTGGAGAGCATCTGGGAGTTCCTCAAGGTGTTTCTCATGGTGGACCTGGGGTCTGGAGAACATCAGGGGCGTCCTCGGGGTGGGCATGGGGTCTGGAGAACATCAAGGTTCCTCAAGGTGTTCCTCAGGCTGGATCTGGGGTCTGGAGAATATCAAGGGCGTCCTTGGGGTGGGCATGGGGTCTGGAGAACCTCCGGGTTCCTCAAAGTGTTCCTCACGGTGGGTCTGGGATCTGGAGAGCATCTGGGGGTTCCTCGGGGTGGACCTGTGGTCTGGAGAACCTGGGTGTCCCTCAGGGTGTCTCTCACAGTGAACCTGTGGTCTGGAGAACCTGGGTGTCCCTCAAGGTGTCCCTCACAGTGAATCTGTGGTCTGGAGAACTTCAGGGTCCCTCAGGGTGTCTCTCACAGTGAACCTGTGGTCTGGAGAACCTGAGTGTCCCTCAGGGTGTCTCTCACGGTGAACCTGTGGTCTGGAGAACCTGGGTGTCCCTCAAGGTGTCCCTCACAGTGAACCTGTGGTCTGGAGAACCTGAGTGTCCCTCAGGGTGTCCCTGAGGCTGTCCCTGAGGCTGTCCCCGTGTCCCCAGGACGAGATCCACCTGCTGCACGACGACCGGGGCCCGGTGCTGGAGGCGCTGGTGGCCCGGGCCATCCGCACCATCGAGATGACGCAGGAGGACGTGCGCCTGGTGGGGCTCAGCGCCACGCTGCCCAACTACGAGGACGTGGCCACCTTCCTGCGCGTGGACCCCGCCAAGGGGCTCTTCTACTTCGACAACAGGTACGGGGGAAAAGGGGAAAAGATTCCGGGTTTCCGTCTCGTCCGCCTGGGTTTCCACCTGGGTTTCCATCTTTCTCGCCTGGATTTCCATCTTTTCCCACTTTTCCATCTGGGTTTCCATCTTTCTCACCTGGATTTCCATCTTTTCCCACTTTTCCAGTTGGGTTTCCATCTTTTCCAGTTGGGTTTTCCTCTTTCCCAGCTGGATTTCCCTCTTTTCCCTTTCCCAGCTGGATTTCCCTCTTTTCCCTTTCCCAGCTGGATTTCCCTCTTTTCCCTCTTTTCCACCTGGATTTCCCTCTTTTCCCTCTTTTCCACCTGGATTTCCATCTTTTCCCTCTTTTCCACCTGGATTTCCCTCTTTTCCACCTGGATTTCCCTCTTTTCCACCTGGATTTCCCTCTTTTCCACCTGGATTTCCCTCTTTTCCACCTGGATTTCCATCTTTTCCCTCTTTTCCACCTGGATTTCCCTCTTTTCCACCTGGATTTCCCTCTTTTCCACCTGGATTTCCCTCTTTTCCACCTGGATTTCCCTCTTTTCCACCTGGATTTCCCTCTTTTCCACCTGGATTTCCATCTTTTCCACCTGGATTTCCATCTTTTCCCTCTTTTCCACCTGGATTTCCCTCTTTTCCACCTGGATTTCCCTCTTTTCCACCTGGATTTCTCCAAGAATTAATTCCCTTTCCCGCAGATATTTTTGTTGTGATTTCTCCATGAATGAATTCCCTTTCCCCCTGGGTTTTTTCCATGGCTCTTTCTCCCTGTATTAACCCCTTTCCCCCCGGATATTTTCATTGAGATTTCTCCCTGTATTAACCCCTTTCCCCCCGGATATTTTCATTGGGATTTCTCCGTGAATTAACCCCTTTCCCCCTGGATCTTCCCCTGGGCAGTTTCCGGCCCGTGCCCCTGGAGCAGACCTACGTGGGCATCACGGAGAAGAAAGCCATCAAACGCTTCCAGATCATGAACGAGATCGTCTACGAGAAGATCATGGAGCACGCCGGCAAGAACCAGGTGTGAGCCCAGCCCCACGGCCCCTCTCCCCGGCACATCGCTGTCTGCTGGAGGGAGAAACGGGCGTTTCCCCTTTTGGCCCCAAAATCCCTCTTTTCCTTGAGGAAAAAATTCCTATTTTCCCTCTCAGCCCTTTCCCAGGATTTACCTGGCTGTGCCCAGGTGTCCCCAGGTGCTCTCCCAGGTGTCCCCAGTTGTCCCCAGGTGCATTCCTAGGTATGCCCAGGTATTCCCAGGTGCTGTCCCCAGGTGCTGTCCCAGGTGTCCCAGCTGTCCCCAGGTGCTGTCCCCAGCGCTGTGGCAGGTGTCCCCAGGTGCTCTCAGGTGCTGTCCCAGGTGTCCCCAGCTGTCCCCGGCGCTGTGGCAGCTGTCCCCAGGTGTCCCAGGTGCTGTCCCAGCTGTCCCCAGGTGCTGTCCTAGGTGCTCTCAGGTGCTGTCCCCAGGTGTCCCAGATGCTGTCCCCAGGTGTCCCAGGTGCTGTCCCTGGTGCTGTGGCAGCTGTCCCCAGGTGTCCCCAGGTGCTGTCCCAGGTGCTCTCAGGTGCTGTCCCAGGTGTCCCAGCTGTCCCTAGGTGCTGTCCCCGGCGCTGTGGCAGGTGTCCCCAGGTGCTCTCAGGTGCTGTCCCAGCTGTCCCCAGGTGTCCCAGGTGCTGTCCCAGGTGCTGTGGCAGCTGTCCCCAGGTGCTGTCCCAGGTGTCCCCAGGTGTCCCCAGCGCTGTGGCAGCTGTCCCCAGGTGTCCCCAGGTGCTGTGGCAGCTGTCCCCAGGTGCTCTCAGGTGCTCTCAGGTGCTGTCCCCGGCGCTGTGGCAGCTGTCCCCAGGTGTCCCAGGTGCTGTCCCCGGCGCTGTGGCAGCTGTCCCCAGGACACTCCCTGTCCCAGGTGCTGGTGTTCGTGCACTCGCGGAAGGAGACGGGGAAGACGGCGCGCGCCATCCGGGACATGTGCCTAGAGAAGGACACGCTGGGGCTGTTCCTGCGCGAGGGATCCGCCTCCACGGAGGTGCTGCGCACCGAGGCCGAGCAGTGCAAGGTCAGCGGGGAATTCCTGCTGGGAATGGGGGATTCCTGCCGGGAATGGGGGATTCCTGCTGGGAATGGGGGATTCCTGCTGGGAATGGGGGAATTCCTGCTGGGAATGGGGGATTCCTGCTGGGAGCGGGGGAATTCCTGCTGGGAGCGGGGAATTCCTGCTGGGAATGGGGGATTCCTGCTGGGAATGGGGGATTCCTGCTGGGAATGGGGGATTCCTGCTGGGAATGGGGGATTCCTGCTGGGAATGGGGGATTCCTGCTGGGAATGGGGGATTCCTGCTGGGAATGGGGGAATTCCTGCTGGGAATGGGGGATTCCTGCTGGGAGCGGGGGAATTCCTGCTGGGAGCGGGGAATTCCTGCTGGGAATGGGGGATTCCTGCTGGGAATGGGGGATTCCTGCTGGGAATGGGGGATTCCTGCCGGGAATGGGGGATTCCTGCTGGGAATGGGGGATTCCTGCTGGGAATGGGGGATTCCTGCTGGGAATGGGGGATTCCTGCTGGGAATGGGGGATTCCTGCTGGGAATGGGGGATTCCTGCCGGGAATGGGGGATTCCTGCCGGGAATGGGGGATTCCTGCTGGGAATGGGGGATTCCTGCCGGGAATGGGGGATTCCTGCTGGGAATGGGGGATTCCTGCTGGGAATGGGGGATTCCTGCTGGGAATGGGGGATTCCTGCTGGGAATGGGGGATTCCTGCTGGGAATGGGGAATTCCTTTAGGGAATGGGGGATTCCTGCTGGGAATGGGGGATTCCTGCTGGGAGTGGGGGATTCCTGCTGGGAGTGGGGGATTCCTGCTGGGAATGGGGGATTCCTGCTGGGAATGGGGGAATTCCTGCTGGGAATGGGGAATTCCTTTAGGGAATGGGGGATTCCTGCTGGGAATGGGGGATTCCTGCTGGGAATGGGGGATTCCTGCTGGGAATGGGGGATTCCTGCTGGGAATGGGGGATTCCTGCTGGGAATGGGGGATTCCTGCTGGGAATGGGGGATTCCTGCTGGGAATGGGGGATTCCTGCTGGGAATGGGGAATTCCTTTAGGGAATGGGGGATTCCTGCTGGGAATGGGGGATTCCTGCCGGGAATGGGGAATTCCTGCTGGGAATGGGGGATTCCTGCTGGGAATGGGGGATTCCTGCTGGGAGCGGGGAATTCCTGCTGGGAATGGGGGGATTCCTGCCGGGAATGGGGGATTCCTGCTGGGAATGGGGGAATTCCTGCTGGGAGTGGGGGATTCCTGCTGGGAATGGGGGATTCCTGCTGGGAGTGGGGGATTCCTGCTGGGAATGGGGGATTCCTGCTGGGAATGGGGGATTCCTTTAGGGAATGGGGGATTCCTTTAGGGAATGGGGGATTCCTTTAGGGAATGGGGGATTCCTTTAGGGAATGGGGGATTCCTGCTGGGAATGGGGGATTCCTGCTGGGAATGGGGGATTCCTGCTGGGAGCGGGGGATTCCTGCTGGGAATGGGGGATTCCTGCTGGGAATGGGGGATTCCTGCTGGGAATGGGGGAATTCCTGCTGGGAATGGGGGAATTCCTGCTGGGAATGGGGGATTCCTGCTGGGAATGGGGGATTCCTGCTGGGAATGGGGGAATTCCTGCTGGGAATGGGGGAATTCCTGCTGGGAATGGGGGAATTCCTGCTGGGAATGGGGGAATTCCTGCTGGGAATGGGGGATTCCTGCTGGGAGTGGGGGATTCCTGCTGGGAGTGGGGGATTCCTGCTGGGAGTGGGGGATTCCTGCTGGGAATGGGGGATTCCTGCTGGGAACGGGGGATTCCTGCTGGGAGTGGGGGAATTCCTGCTGGGAATGGGGGAATTCCTGCTGGGAATGGGGGAATTCCTGCTGGGAATGGGGGATTCCTGCTGGGAATGGGGGAATTCCTGCTGGGAATGGGGAAATTCCTGCTGGGAATGGGGGATTCCTTTAGGGAATGGGGGATTCCTTTAGGGAATGGGGGATTCCTGCTGGGAATGGGGAATTCCTGCTGGGAGCGGGGGATTCCTGCTGGGAGCGGGGGATTCCTGCTGGGAATGGGGGATTCCTGCTGGGAATGGGGAATTCCTGCTGGGAATGGGGGAATTCCTGCTGGGAATGGGGGATTCCTGCTGGGAATGGGGGATTCCTGCTGGGAATGGGGGATTCTGGGCTGTTATCCCAGGAAAAGGTGGCGTTATGGGACAATTCCTGCAGGGAGTGGGGTATTCTGGGCTTTGTCCAGGGAAAAGGTGGGGTTATGGGGGAAAATCCTCAGGGAATGGGAATTTGGGGCCTTTGTCCAGGGGGGAAAATTTGGGAAATCCCTTAGTGGAATTGGGAATTCCAGCCCTTTATCCAGAGAAAAGGTGGGGTTGTGGGAGAAGATCTGGGGAAGATTGGGAAAATGTTGGGAAAATTTGGGAAAATTCCTTCAGGGAGTTTGCACAGCCCTTTATCCAGGGAAAAGGTGGAGATCTTTGGGGAAAATTGGGAAAATATTTCCCCTCTGGAATAATTTGGGATAAATTTTTTTCCCCTGGGATAATTTGGGGTAATTTTCCCCCTTTTCCAGAACCTGGAGCTGAAGGATCTGCTCCCCTACGGCTTCGCCATCCACCACGCCGGGATGACCCGTGTGGACAGGACACTGGTGGAGGATCTCTTTGCTGACAAACACATCCAGGTGGGAGCACAATTCCAGCAGGAAAAACTCCAAAATAACCCCAAAAAACAAAAAAAAAAAAACAACAAACCCAAAAAACGAAACAGACAAAAAAACCCCGGAAAACCAAAAAACCCACCCACAAGACCAAAAAAAAACCCCTCCAAAAGAACAAAACAATCCCCCCAAACCAACAAAAAAAACCCCAAAAAAACCCAAACCAACAAACCAAAAAAACGAACAAACAAAACAAAACAAAACAAAAAAAAACACACGAAAAACCAGGATTTGGAGGTTCCTGTCTGGATTTGGAGGTTCCTGGTAGATCTGACCCCTGGTTTTGGGTGGATTTGCAGATTCCTGTCTGGATTTGGGGGTTCCCGGGTGGCTTTGGAGCTTCCTGGTGGGCCTGACCCCTGTTCCTGGGTGGCTTTGGAGACTTCTGTCTGGATTTGGAGGCTCCTAGTGTGACCTGACCCCTGGTTTTGGGTGGCTTTGGGGGTTCCAGGGTGGCTTTGGAGGCTCCAGGGTGGCTTTGGAGGTTCCTGTCTGGATTTGGGGGTTCCAGGGTGGCTTTGGAGGCTCCTGATGGGCCTGACCCCTAGTTTTGAGTGGATTTGCAGATTCCAGGGTGGATTTGGAGGTTCCAGGGTGGCTTTGGAGGCTCCTGGTGGGCCTGACCCCTGGTTTTGGGTGGCTTTGGAGGCTCCTGATGGGCCTGACCCCTGGTTTTGGGTGGATTTGCAGATTCCTGGGTGGATTTGGAGGCTCCTGGTGGGCCTGACCCCTAGTTTTGGGTGGATTTGCAGATTCCTGGGTGGCTTTGGAGGCTCCAGGGTGGCTTTGGAGGTTCCTGTCTGGATTTGGAGGTTCCAGGGTGGCTTTGGAGGCTCCTGGTGGGTCTGACCCCTGGTTTTGGGTGGCTTTGGAGGCTCCTGGTGAGCCTGACCCCGTTTCCCTGCCCTCAGGTGCTGGTGTCCACGGCCACGCTGGCGTGGGGCGTGAACCTGCCGGCGCACACGGTGATCATCAAGGGCACGCAGGTGTACAGCCCCGAGAAGGGCCGCTGGACCGAGCTGGGGGCCCTGGACATCCTCCAGGTGGGCTCAGGGCACGGCCCGGGACCACCCAAAACCCTGCTCTGACCCTGGCCCCGTGCTGCTCCTCACCTCTGCCGTGGGGTCAGGGGAGAAATGCCTGAAACTCCATGGCCAGACCCATCCCAGATAAGTCCTCAGGAATTCTATGCCCAGGTCCTTCCAGATAATTCCTCAGGAATTCCATCCCTGAATCCTCCTGAGATGATTCCTCAGGAATTCCTTGCCCAGATTCTCCTGACAATTCCTCACCCAGATCCACTTGAGATAATTCCTTTCCCAAACCCTCCTGAGCCAATTCCCTTTGGAATTCCTGTTTCCCTGAGCTGTTTCCCTCACTAAGGAATTCCCACAGGGGATAATTCCTCAGGAATCCTTTTCCCAAACCCACCTGAGCCAATTCCCTGCGGAATTCCCATTTCCCTGAGCCGTTTTTCCCAAAAAGAAAAGGAGAAGGAATCCCTTTCCCTGACCCTCCTGAGCCAATTCCCTGCAAAATTCCCATTTCCATGAGCCGTTTTCCCCACTAAGGAATTCCTGTGGGGGATGATTCCTCAAGAATCCCTTTCCCAAACCCTCCTGAGACAATTCCATGCCCAGATTCTCCTGAGATAATTCCATGCCCAAACCCACCTGAGATAATCCCTGAGGAATTCCCGTTTCCCTGAGCTGTTTTCCCCACTAAGGAATTCCCATGGGGGATAATTCCTCAGAATCCCTTTCCCACCTGAGCCGTTTCCTTGCAGAATTCCCATTTCCCTGAGCTGTTTTTCCCAAAAAGAAAAGGAGAAGGAATTCCCACGGGGGATAATTCCTCAGGAATTCCCCTTCCCAAACCCACCTGAGACAATTCCATGGCAAATCGCTCCTGAGATAATCCTTCAAGAATCTCTTTCCCTTTCCCACCTGAGCCAATTCCCTTTGGAATTCCCGTTTCCCCGGCTGCAGATGCTGGGCCGCGCGGGGCGGCCGCAGTACGACACCAAAGGCGAGGGGATCCTGATCACGTCCCACGGGGAGCTGCAGTATTACCTGTCCCTGCTGAACCAGCAGCTGCCCATCGAGAGCCAGATGGTGGCCAAGCTCCCCGACATGCTCAACGCCGAGGCCGTGCTGGGCAACGTGCAGAACGCCAAGGTGGGCGGGAATCCCCGAATTCCAGGGGGTTTTCCACAATTCCAGAGGGGCTGGTGGCCTCTGGGTGGGGTTTGAGGGTGGTCTGGGAGGAGGTTTGGGTGCGGGAGTGGGAAATTTGGGGTGGGGGGTTTTTTGGGGGGTTAATTCCGAAATGGTTTCTGGGAGATGGAGGAGGAGGTGAGGGAAAGGGAGTTGGGAGTTGGGAATCTTTGGGGATTCTTTGGGGATTAGGGATTGGGGGAAAGCAGATTTCTTTGGGAATTAGGGACCAGGAAAAGCAGCTTTTTTGGAAGTTTGGAACCAGGAAAAGCAGCTTATTTTGGGAATTAGGTACAGGAAAAGGAGCGTTTTTGGAAGTTTGGAACCAGGAAAAGCAGCTTTCCTAGGAAATTTGGAATGAGGAAAAACAGTTTTTCTGGGAAATTGGGCACCAGGAAAAACAGTTTTTCGGGGAAGTTTGGTACCAGGAAAAGCAGCTTTTTTGGGAAATTTAGAATAAGGAAAAACAGTATTCCTGGGAAATTGGGCACCAGGAAAAGCAGCTTTTCTTGGGAATTATATACAAGGAAAGCAGCTTTCCTGGGAAATTGGACTGCAGGAAAAGCAGCTTTTTTGGGAAATTTGGAATGAGGAAAAGCAGCTTTCCTGGGAAATTTGGAACCAGGAAGAACAGTTTTTCTGGGAATTTGGAACCAGAAAAAGCAGCTTTTTTGGGAAATCGGGCACCAGGAAAAACAGCTTTCCAGGGAAATCAAGCACCACTTTCCAGGGCGTCGATCCCCAGCAGAATCAGCTCTCCCTGGCTCCATTCCCCGGCCTCCAGCCGGGATCATCCCCCCTCCCAGCACTCCCAGCACATCCATAAACCAACAGGAAATTTTTTTTTTTGGGAAAATCCCTCAGGACGCAGTGAACTGGCTGGGCTACACCTACCTGTACATCCGCATGCTGCGCTCGCCGACGCTCTACGGCATCGGCCACGAGGAGCTGAAGGCAGATCCTCTGCTGGAGCAGCGGCGCCTGGACCTGGTGCACACGGCCGCCCTGATGCTGGACAAGAACAACCTGGTCAAGTACGACAAGAAAACCGGGAATTTCCAGGTGGGGAAAAGAAAAAAATATGGGGGGGGTTTCAGGTGGGAGAAGGGGAAAAAAATGGGGGGTTTCGGGTGGGAGAGAGAAAAAACTTGGGAGTTTTTAGGTGGGAGAGGGGAAAAAATGGAGGTTTTTAGGTGGGAGAGGGGAAAAAATGGAGGTTTTTAGGTGGGAGAGGGGAAAAAGTGAGTTTTTAGGGGGGAGAGGGGAAAAAGTGTGAGTTTTTAGGGGGGAGAGGGGAAAAATGGGAGTTTTTAGGAGAAGAGGAGAAAAATGGGAGGTTTTAGGTGGGAGAGGGGAAAAAGTGTGAGTTTTTAGGGGGGAGAGGGGAAAAATGGGAGTTTTTAGGAGGGAGAGGGGATAAATGGGAATTTTTAGGTGGGAGAGGAGAAAAAAATGGAGGATCTTAGGTAGGAGGCGGAGGAAATGCGGAGGTTGCGGGTGGGGTGGATGGGCATGGATGTTCCCGTGGGTGATCCTGGGTGTTCCCATTGTTTTTCCCCACAATTCCTGTGGCTTCTCCCCACAATTCCTGCTGTAATCCCGACGGTTCCCGGGGTTTATCCCAGCCATTCCCAGGGTTTATCCCGACGGTTCCCGGGGTTTATCCCAGCCATTCCTGGGGTTTATCCCGACCATTCCCAGGGTTTATCCCGACCGTTCCCGGGTTTTCCCGGCAGGTGACGGAGCTGGGCCGCATCGCCAGCCATTACTACATCACCAACGAGACGGTGCAGACGTACAACCAGCTGCTGAAACCCACCCTGAGCGAGATCGAGCTCTTCCGCGTCTTCTCCCTGTCCTCCGAGTTCCGCAACATCACCGTGCGCGAGGTACGGGCTGTGACTGTCACCCAGCTGCCACTGTCACCCAACAACACCCAACATCCAACACCCAACAGCACCCAACAACACCCAACATCACCGTGCGCGAGGTACGGCCTGTGACTGTCACCCAACAGCCCCTGTCACCCAAAAACACCCAACATCCAACACCCAACAGCACCCAACAACACCCAACATCCAACACCCAACAGCCCCTGTCACCCAACAACACCCTACAGCTGTCACCCAACATCACTGTGCACGAGGTACGGCCTGTGATTGTCACCCAACGGCCACTGTCACCCAGCAGCACCCTATAGCTGTTACCCAACATCCAACATCACCGTGCGCGAGGTACGGCCTGTGACTGTCACCCAACAGCCCCTGTCACCCAAAAACACCCAACACCCAACAGCACCCAACAACGCCCCATACCATCCAACAGCAACTAACAGCATCCAACATCCAGCACCCAACATCACTGTGCGCGAGGTACAGGCTGCCACTGTCACCCAGCTGCCACTGTCACCCAACGGCCACTGTCACCCAACATCCAACACCCAACATGACCGTGTGCGAGGTACGGGCTGTGACTGTCACCCAGCTGCCACTGTCACCCAACAACACTCAACATCCAACACCCAACAGCACCCAACAACACTCAACATCCAACACCCAACAGCCCCTGTCACCCAAAAACACCCAACAACACCCTACAGCTGTCACCCAACATCACCGTGTGTGAGGTACGGGCTGTGACTGTCACCCAATGGCCACTGTCACCCAAAAACACCCAACACCCAACAGCACCCAACAACACCCAACATCACCGTGCGCGAGGTACGGGCTGTGACTGTCACCCAACAGCCCCTGTCACCCAAAAACACCCAACATCCAACACTCAACAGCCCCTGTCACCCAAAAGCACCCAACATCCAACACCCAACAGCACCCAACAACACCCAACATCCAACACCCAACAGCCCCTGTCACCCAAAAACACCCAACATCCAACACCCAACAGCCCCTGTCACCCAAAAACACCCAACATCCAACACCCAACATCACCGTGCGCGAGGTACGGGCTGTGACTGTCACCCAGCTGCCACTGTCACCCAAAAACACCCAACACCCAACAACACCCAGCAGCCATCACCCTACACCCTACAACACCCACCATCCACCAACCAAGATTCAACACCCAACAGCCATCACCCAAAACCATCCAACACCCACCTCCAACAGCCAACGCCCAGAGCCAACAGCCGTCAGTCAACACTCGGCACTCAGCATTGGGCACCCGACGCCAACCAAAAAGGGTGTGCATCCGTAAATTCGGGATGTACATCCGTGGAATTTCAAGGTGTGGATCCATAAAATTTCAGGATGTTCATCCATAAAATTTCTGAATGTTCATCCATAAATTCAGGAGGTTCATCCATAGAATTTCAGGGTGTGGATCCATAAATTCAGGAGGTTCACCCATGACATTCCAGGATTTGCATCCCAAACTGCCTTTCCTCACGGATATCCAGGACAGGGAGTTCAGTTCCTTCAGCAGCTGGAATTCCCTCCGGCCCAGTCATGCATTCAGCTCTCCTGGAGGGAATTTTTCCTTGGAGAGAGGTTGAGGAAAAACCAGGAAAACCTGGAATTGGTGGGGTGGGATCAGAGGGATCATCTCACCCTCCATCCCTGTTTTTTTTTTTTCCCTCAGGAGGAGAAGCTGGAGCTGCAGAAGCTTCTGGAGCGAGTCCCCATCCCGGTGAAGGAGAGCATCGAGGAGCCCAGCGCCAAGGTGAGCCCTGCTGGGAATTCCCAGCGGGAATTCTGCTCTCCTCCATCCCTGGGATGTCCTGGATGGGCCTGGGCAGCTCGGAGGGATCTGTGGGATGGGTGGGAGAAGGGATTTGGGGGCCAGGAAAAGCGGATTTCCTGGGAAATCGGGAACCAGGAGAAGGAAATTAAGTTGGGAATTACGAGTCAGGAAAAGATTTCCTTGGGAACTGGGAACCAGGAAAAGGAGATTTCCCTGGGAAATTTGGTACCAGGGAAAGGAGATTTTCCTGGGAAATTGGGTACCAGGAAAAGGAGATTTCCTTGGGAATTAAGCACCAGGCAAAGCAGCTTTCCTGGAATTTTCCCTGAGAGCTTTTCCTTTCCCATTCCCAGATCAACGTCCTGCTCCAGGCCTTCATCTCGCAGCTGAAGCTGGAGGGGTTTGCCCTCATGGCCGACATGGTCTACGTCACCCAGGTGAGCTGGAATCCTCTCGGAATTCCCGGAATTCCCAGTGGGATGGGCCCACCAAGGCCGGGTTTGAAAAGATGGGATTCAGCTGCTCCATTCCAGCTGGCACACGGCTCTTCCCACCCCAGAAATTCAAGTTTTGGGGCCAAAATTCCCTCTGGGAATCTGTTTGGGGGTGGAGAATCCTCAGTTACCGTTCTGTGCTTGAGGAGGAAAGGTGGGAAAAGGTTTGGAATGACGGGATGAGAGGGAATGGCTTCACAAGGGGGGAAAGTGGAGTTAGGGTGGGATTTTGGGAAGGAATTCCTGGCTGAGAGGGGCTGGGCTGGAATTCCCAGAGGAGCTGGGATCCCTGGGAGTGCCTGAGGCTGACACTTTGGGGTGACACCAGTTGAGGTGACACCATTTGGGGTGACACTGGTTGGGGTTTTGGGTCATTCCCACCCCAAAATTCTCCAGGATTCTGTGAGGAGATTCTTTTGGGAAGGAATTCCAAGGAGCTGGGATCCCTGGAAGTGCCCGAGGCTGACACTTTGGGGTGACATCATTTGGGGTGACACTGGTTGAGGTGACACCGATTGGGATTTTGGGTCATTCCCAGATTACTCCAGAATCCCATGAGGAGATTTAGGTGGGATTTTGGGAAGAAACTCCCAGAGCAGCCGGGATCCCTGGAAGTGCCCAAGGCCGACACTGTGGGGTGGCATCATTTGGGGTGACACCGGTCAGGGTGGCCCCGGTTGGGGTGACACCATTTGGGATTTTGGGTCATCCCCAAACTACTCTGGGATTTCTTGAGGAGATTTAGGTGGGATTTTGGGAAGGAATTCCTCCCTGTGAGGAGCTGGGATCCCTGGGAGTGCCCGAGGCTGACACTTTGGGGTGACACTGGTCAAGGTGACACCGGTTGGGGTGACACCGGTCAGGATTTTGGGTCCTCCCCACGCCAAAGCCGTGTGGGGCAGGACAGGAATTTGGGCACACAGAGGCTGTGAGCCCAGCCCCTGTCCCTGTGCCCCACAGTCGGCCGGCCGGCTGATGAGAGCCATCTTTGAGATCGTCCTGAACCGCGGCTGGGCGCAGCTCACCGACAAGACCCTCAACCTCTGCAAGATGATCGACAAGCGCATGTGAGTCCCCAATCCCGCCGAATTCCCGGAATTCCCGGAGTTCCTGGAGCGCTCTGAGCCCCTGGGTTGTCCCCACAGGTGGCAGTCCATGTGTCCCCTGCGCCAGTTCAAGAAGCTGCCCGAGGAGGTGGTGAAGAAGATCGAGAAGAAGAATTTCCCCTTCGAGCGCCTCTACGACCTCAACCACAACGAGATCGGTGCTGGAACGGGGGAAATCCCCCGAAATCTGGGATGGGGAGGGTTTGGGATTGTGGCATGGGAAAATCCCTCAAAGCTGGGTTAAAATCTGCCAAATTCAGGCTAAAACCCCCCAAAGCTGGGTTTAAGTCTGCCACATTCAGGGTAAAATCCCCTGGTTCCAGGTTAAAGTCCCCCAAATCATGGTTTAGATGGGATCTGGGGGAAAATTTCTTTGTTTTGAGAGTGGGGAATTTCTCCAGGATTTTCACTCCAAAATGGGTTAATTTCCCATAGAAATGGGAATTTATCCTGGAATTTCCCTCAGAAATGGGCGAATATCCCTCAGAAATGAGGCAGTTCCTCCCAGAATTTCCTGCAGGAATGGGATAATTTCTCTAAGATTTTCCCTCAGAACTGAGAGAATTTCCCTCAGAAATGTGGGAATTTCTCTCAGAACTGGGAGAATTTCCTTCACCAATGGAGAAATTCCTCCAGGAATCCCCTGAGGGCCTGGGATGGCCCCGCCCCCGGCCCCGCCCTCAGCTCCGCCCACCACCCAGCCTCAAGTCCCGCCCCTAACCACGCCCCCAATCCATCTCCCAATCATGCTCCAGCCCCTCTCCTGACCCCGCCCATAACCCCGCCCCAATCCCTCCAAGCCCCGCCCCAATCCCTCCAAGCCCCGCCCCATCCCTGTCCTGGCCCCGCCCCCGGCCCCGCCCCTTTGGGCCCTGCCCTGACCATTTGTGCCCGTCTCTCCCAGGGGAGCTGATCCGGATGCCCAAGATGGGGAAAACCATCCATAAATACGTGCACCTCTTCCCCAAGCTGGAGCTCTCCGTGCACCTGCAGCCCATCACCCGCTCCACGCTCAAGGTGGAGCTCACCATCGCCCCCGACTTCCAGTGGGACGAGAAGGTGGGAAGGGAAAGGTCTGGGGTGGGAGTCGTGAGGGGACACGGGGATTTGTGGGGTTTGGGATGGGGAAATATTGAGGGGAAATTGGATTTGTGGGGTTTGGGATGGGGATTGTGAGGGGAAATTGGATTTATGGGGTTTGGGATGGGGATTGTGAGGGGAAATTGGATTTATGGGGTTTGGGATGGGGATTGTGAGGGGAAATTGGATTTATGGGGTTGGGGTGTGGAAATCCTGAGGGAAAATGGGGAATTCTGGGATTTGAGGTGAGACTCGTGAGGGAAAATGGGGATTTATGGGGTTTGGGATAGGAATTGTGAAGAAAAATGGGGATTTTTGAAGTTTGGGGTGGGCATTGGGAGGGAAATTAAGGGATTTGGGGTTGGGGTGTGGGAATCATGAAAGAAAATGGGGATTTATGCGGTTGGGGTAGGAATGTTGAGGGAAAATGGGGAATTATAGGGTTGAGGTATGGAAATTGTGAGGGGAAAAAATAGGAATTCTGGGGTTGGAGTGTGAAAACCATGAAGGAAAATTCTGTGACTGGGGGTTGGAAAAACAGGATAATTTTAGCACTGGACTATTGAAGACCATTAGGAGAAACCCCCTAATCGAGTCAAAACTCAACAATTTCACCTTCAGCTCTAAAAACCACAAGACAAACCCCAATCCTGGGCAAGCAAAAGAACCGTTTAAAAATTGAAAAACCCTCTGGAATTGCGATGGCAATGAGCTGGAATTAATAAAAAAAATCCCGTTTTTGTTCCCAGGTTCACGGCTCTTCTGAAGCCTTTTGGATCCTGGTGGAGGACGTGGACAGCGAGGTGATCCTGCACCACGAGTATTTCCTGCTCAAGGCCAAGTACGCCCAGGACGAGCACCTGGTGACCTTCTTCGTGCCCGTCTTCGAGCCGCTGCCGCCGCAGTACTTCATCCGCGTGGTGTCCGACCGCTGGCTCTGTGCGTGCCCCTGCTGGGCTTTGGGGGGTTTGTTCTGGGGTTTGGGGGTTCTGTTCTGGGGTTTGGGGGTTTGTTCTGGGGTTTTGTAGAGTTTATTTTGGAATTTCTGGGGTTTATTCTGGGTTTTTAGAGGTTTGTTCTGGGGTTTGGGGGGTTTGTTCTGGGGTTTGGGGGGTTTGTTCTGGGGTTTGGGGGTTCTGTTCTGGAGTTTGGGGTTTTGTTCTGGGGTTTTGGGGTTCTGTTCTGGGGTTTTGGGGTTTTGTTCTGGGGTTTTGGGGTTTTGTTCTGGGGTTTTGGGGTTTTGTTCTGGGGTTTCGGGAGTTTGTTCTGGGGTTTATTCTGGCGTTTGTAGAGTTTATTTTGGAATTTCTGGGGTTTATTCTGGGTTTTTAGGGGTCTGTTCTGGGGTTTGGGGGTTCTGTTCTGGGGTTTGGGGGTTCTGTTCTGGGGTTTGGGGGTTCTGTTCTGGGGTTTGGGGGTTCTGTTCTGGGGTTTGGGGGGTTTGTTCTGGGGTTTGGGGGGTTGTTCTGGGGTTTTGTAGAGTTTATTTTGGAATTTCTGGGGTTTATTCTGGGTTTTTAGGGGTCTGTTCTGGGGTTTGGGGGGTTTGTTCTGGGGTTTATTCTGGGGTTTTGTAGGGTTTATTTTGAGTTTTGGGGGTTTATTATGGGCTTTTTTGAGTTTATTCTGGGGTTTTGTAGAGTTTATTTTGGAATTTCTGGAGTTTATTCTGGGTTTTTAGGCGTTTGTTCTGGGGTTTGGGGGTTTGTTCTGGGGTTTTGGAGAGTTGTTTTTGGGTTTGTTCTGGGGTTTGGGGGTTCTGTTCTGGGGTTTATTCTGGGGTTTTGTAGGGTTTATTTTGGGTTTTGGGGGGTTTATTCCGGGTTTTTAGGGGTCTGTTCTGGGGTTTGGGGGGTTTGTTCTGGGGTTTTGTAGAGTTTATTTTGGGGTTTTGAAGAGTTGTTTTTGGGATTTTTCTGGGTTTTTTGGGGTTTATTCCTGGTTTTCCTTGCGTTTTTTCTGGGGTTTATTCTGGGTTTTTTGGGGATTATTCCTGGTTTTTCTTGCACTTTTTGTGGGGTTTATTCCTGAGGTTTATTCCTGGTTTTATGGCTCTGTGAGTGCTCCTTGGCCAGGGGTTTATTCCGGGTTCTCCCCTTTTCTTGGGGGAAAATGTTCTGGAATCCAGGGAAAAACCTCCAGGAATCCAAGTGACAGAGAGCTTTGTGATCCATTTTTTTATCACATCTCCCAAACATTTGGAATCTGATTTCTATCCCTTCTCCCAGAGCTTTGGGATCCATTTCTCATTCCCTCTCCTAAACCTTTGGAATCTGATTTTTATCCTCTCTCAAACCTTTATAAACTGATTTCTATCCCTTCTCCCAGAGCTTTGGGATCTGTTTCTCAAGCCCTCTCCTAAACCTTTGGAATTTGATTTTTTTATCCCCTCTCCCAAACCTTTGGAATATCTTTTTTATCCCCTCTCCCAAACCTTTGGAATCTGATTTTTATCCCTTCTCCCAGAGCTTTGGGATCCATTTATCCCCTCTCCCACACCTTTACAATCCATTGACCGCCCCCAATCCCTTTCCCAGCCCTTTTCCCTTCTCCCATCCCTCCCCGTGGCTCTCCCCTCTCCCAAAATCCATCTCCAAACCTCGGGAATTCCCTCTGCCTTCCCTGCAGCCTGCGAGACTCAGCTCCCGGTGTCCTTCCGCCACCTGATCCTGCCGGAGAAGTACCCGCCGCCCACGGAGCTGCTGGACCTGCAGCCCCTGCCCGTGTCAGCCCTGCGCAACAGCGCCTTCGAGGGCCTCTACCAGGACAGGTTCCCCTTCTTCAACCCCATCCAGACACAAGGTGGGCCCCCAGCTCCCAGGATTTGGGGGGTTTTGTGGGAATTCTGTGGGGAATTCTCTGGGAATGGGGAATGCTGGAACTGCGGCCCCTGCCTGTGTCAGCCTTTGAGAGTCTCTACCAGGACAAGTTCCCCTTCTTCAACCCCATCCAGACACAAGGTGGGCCCCCAGACCCTCAGTTTGCCCCCAGCCCATCCCTGTCCCCTGGGGTTTGGGGGTTTTTGTGAGAATTCTGTGGGGAATTCTCTGGGGATGGGGAATGCTGGAACTGCGGCCCCTGCCTGTGTCCACCTTTGAGAGTCTCTACCAGGACAGGTTCCCCTCTTCAACCCCATCCAGACACAAGGTGGGCCCCCAGACCTTGGGTTTGGGCCCCAGCCTATCCCTGTCCCCCGGGATTTGAGGGTTTTTATGGGAATTCTCTGGGAATGGGGAATGCTGGAGCTGCCTGTGTCCACCTTTGAGAGTCTCTACCAGGACAGGTTCCCCCTCTTCAACCCCATCCAGACACAAGGTAGCCCCCAGACCCTCAGTTTGCCCCCAGCCTGTCTCCATCCCTGGGGTTTGACGGTTTTGGGGGAATTCTCTGGGAATGGGGAATGCTGGAAGCCCTGAGTGTGTCGGGGGTTTGGGGTCGTTGATGTGTTCAGCAGATCCCTGGGGGTTGTGGGTGTTTCTTGTTATTATTATCCCATGTGGATTTCCTGGGGGCTGTGGTTTGTATCTCCTCTCTCAGAGTTTTGGGATCCGTGAATTATTCCCAGAGTTTGGGGATTCATAGTTTATCCGCTCTCTCAGAGTTTTGGGATCTCTGGTTTATCCCATTCTCAGACTTTTGGGATCTATGGATTGTTCCATGTCCCAGAGCTTTGGGATCTGTGTTTATCCCCTCTCCCTGGGGAATAAACCCAGCCTGAAATTCCCCCCAGAGCCTTTTCCTGGAGCTCCTCTCTCTCAGGCCAGATCCAGGCTGTCTCTCTCCATTCCTCAATATTTTTTCCCCCTAAATCCACAGGGAATTTTCACTGAATTTGGGAATATGCAGCTTCTCTTAACACTTTCCTCTGTGAATTCCAGCCTGAAATTCCCTGAACTCCCTTCCCTGGAGCTCCTCTCTCTGGGGCCAGATCCAGGCTGCGTCTCCCCATTCCCATCCCCAGCACTCTGACACAATCCCATGCCGATTCCCCCTGGAAAACCCCGATTTTTAACACCCAAATTCCCAAACACCCATACTATTTTTCCCCCCTAACCCCACGGCGGGGCCGATTCCCCTGGCAGTGTTCAACACGGTGTACAACAGCGACGACAACGTGTTTGTGGGCGCGCCCACGGGCAGCGGCAAGACCATCTGCGCCGAGTTCGCCATCCTGCGCATGCTGCTGCAGAACTCCGAGGGCCGCTGCGTCTACATCACCCCCATGGAGGCCCTGGCCGAGCAGGTGAGGGCCCCAGGTGGGCGGGCAGAGGGAGCTCTGCACACCTGAGGTGATGGCAGAACGCGTGGTTTTGTCGTGAGGGTGGTGCGATGTCCCAAAAATAGAGAGAAAAGGAGAATGTTGGAGTGCGGGGTGTTTCTTTGGGTGCCCTGGAAGGCTACAGACCTCAGCAGGGAGGTCCTGGGGCTGTCCAGGGGGGTCCTGGAGCTGACCAGGGGGTTTGGAGACCCTGGCACAGGGCCCAGGAGGCCCTGGCCAAGCAGGTGAGGGCCCCAGGTGGGCGATGGCAGAACGCGTGGTTTTGTCGTGAGGGTGGTGAGATGTCCCAAAAATAGAGAGAAAAGGAGAATGTTGGAGTCCGGGGTGTTTCTTTGGGTGCCCTGGAGGGTCACAGACCTCAGCAGGGGGGTCCTGGAGCTGTCCAGGGGGTTGTAGACCCTGGCACAGAGCCCAGGAGACCCTGGCCGAGCAGGTGAGGGTCCCAGGTGGGCGGGGAAAGGGAGCTCTGCACACCTGAGGTGATTGTAGAACGCATGGTTTTGGTGTGAAGGTGGTGGGTGACAGCCCCAGTCTGGGAGGAATTTGGTGGCAGTGGCCCCAGTTTGATGAGAATTTCCTCTATCTGAGAGGAATTTGGTGGGACTGACCCCAATTTGAGGATAACACCACTCCTATGGGAATTCCTGAGAAACTTGGTGAGAATTGGCCCAACTTGAGAGGGATTTGGTTTGAATTGCCTGAATGGTGGGAACTGTCCCAATCTGAGGGGAATTAGGTGGGAATTGCCCCAGTTTGGTGGGATTTTCCTCAGTCTGGGAGGAATTTGGTGGGACTGATCCCCATTTTGGGGGTAACACCACCACTCCTGTGAGAATTCCTGACAAATCCTCTGGGAGCCGCCCCGAATGGAGCCCAATCCCCGTTTTCCCCGTGCAGGTTTTCATGGACTGGTACGAGAAATTCCAGGAGCGCCTCAACAAGAAGGTGGTGCTGCTCACCGGGGAGACCAGCACGGACCTGAAGCTGCTGGGGAAAGGGAACATCATCATCAGCACCCCGGAGAAGTGGGACATCCTGTCCCGCCGCTGGAAGCAGCGCAAGAACGTCCAGAACGTCAACCTGTTCATCGTGGATGAAGTGCACCTGATTGGGGGAGAGAACGGGGTGAGGAGCCTGGCAGTGGGGTGGGGCACGACCCACACGGAATGGGGGGTTCCCAGGGGGGTTTGGAGCAGGTTTTCCTGATCGGGATTGTCCCGCTGGGGTGGGAGGTGTCCATGCCTTGGGAAGGTCAGAAGGGGTTTCCACAGGGTGTCCTGGATGGATCTCAGCCAGGAACAGTCCTGATCCTGATCCTGTTTCTGATCCTGTTACCGCTCCTGATTCCACTCCCGATCCCACTCCTGGTCCTGCTCCATCCATATCCTTGGGCAGCTCAGGAGGGGTTTCCATGGGATCTCCTGGATGGATCCCATTCCCAATCCCATTCCCATTTCTCCCCACAGCCCGTGCTGGAGGTGATCTGCTCACAGATCCCATTCCTGATCCCGTTTCTCCCCACAGCCCGTGCTGGAGGTGATCTGCTCACAGATCCCATTCCCAATCCCATTCCTGATCCCATTTCTCCCCACAGCCTGTGCTGGAGGTGATCTGCTCACAGATCCCATTCCCAATCCCATTCCCATTTCTGCCCACAGCCCGTGCTGGAGGTGATCTGCTCACAGATCCCATTCCCATTTCTGCCCACAGCCCGTGCTGGAGGTGATCTGCTCACGGATCCCATTCCCAATCCCATTCCTGATCCCATTTTCCCCCACAGCCCGTGCTGGAGGTGATCTGCTCACAGATCCCATTCCTGATCCCGTTTCTCCCCACAGCCCGTGCTGGAGGTGATCTGCTCACGTTTCCCATTCCCAATCCCATTCCCATTTCTGCCCACAGCCCGTGCTGGAGGTGATCTGCTCACAGATCCCATTCCCATTTCTGCCCACAGCCCGTGCTGGAGGTGATCTGCTCACAGATCCCATTCCCAATCCCATTCCCATTTCTGCCCACAGCCCGTGCTGGAGGTGATCTGCTCGCGGATGCGCTACATCTCCTCGCAGATCGAGCGGCCCATCCGCATCGTGGCGCTGAGCTCGTCGCTGTCCAACGCCAAGGACGTGGCACACTGGCTGGGCTGCAGTGCCACCGCCACCTTCAACTTCCACCCCAACGTGCGCCCCGTGCCCCTGGAGCTGCACATCCAGGTGGGCTCCTGGGGGACCCGGGGGTCATCTGTTGGCAGCTCTTGGCCTTGATTAATCCCTTGGGATCATCAGTAATTCTTGGTTTTGTCAATTCTTGGCCATAATTAATCCTTCGGGATCATCGGTAATTCTTGGTTGATTAACTCTTGGCCATAATCCCTTGGGATCGTTGGTAATTATATATATTGTCAATTCTTTGCCATAATTAATCCCTTGGGATCATCAGTAATTCTTGGTTTTGTCAATTCTTGGCCATAATTAATCCTTCGGGATCATTGGTAATTCTTGGCTGATTAACTCTTGGCCATAATCCCTTGGGATCGTTGGTAATTATAATTATTGTCAATTCTTGGTTAATTAATTCTTGGCTGATTAACTCTTGGCCATAATCCTTTGGGATCATTGGCAATTATATTTATTGTCAGTTCTTGACTAATTAATTCTTCGCCATAATTCCTTGAGATTGTTGGTTGTTCTTGTTATTGTCAATTTTTGGCTAATTAGTTCTTGGTAAAATCTCTTGGGATTGTTGGTAATTCTTGGCTCATTAATTCTTGGCCAAATAATAATCATTAGCTTCATTATCGATTGTGATGTTATTTATTATATTAACCTACAGTGATTAATATGGAGTCTGATCATTAATCACAAATTAATCATGTGTCAATCACCGACATGGATAATTGAGGACGCACTAAGTGGCACAAGGCCATTGATCACCAATACAGGGATCAATCATTATCGTGGATGAATTAAACGAGTTTTTCAGCGTTTTCCAGCAGTTTGGCCGGGAATCCTTTGGGATTCAGTGGGGTTTGATAAGTTGGGGCTAGATGGAATTGAGATTGAGATTGGCCACTGATCACCAATACAGGGATCAATCATTACCGTAGCTGAATTAAACGCTGGTTTCCCAGTGTTTCCCAGCAGTTTGGCCGGGAATCCTTTGGGATTCAGCGGGATCTGGGGTTTTTGGCAGGGTTTCAACATCAGCCACACGCAGACCCGGCTGCTGTCCATGGCCAAGCCCGTGTACCACGCCGTGATGAAACACTCGCCCAAAAAACCCGTCCTGGTCTTCGTCCCCTCCCGGAAACAGACCCGGCTCACGGCCATCAACATCCTCACCACCTGTGCCTCCGACGTCCAGCGCCACAGGTGACACCTGGGGACACCTGGGGGACACCACGGGATGGATTGTGGGGTGGGGTGGGGAATTCCTGAGGGAGCTCAGCCTGGAGAAAAGGGGGATTAGGGGACGGGGGACACCACGGAGCTGCCAAGGGATGGGTTTTGGGATTGGAGAGCATCCAGGAATGGGGTTTGGGGTTAGAGGTGGAGATGGGGAATTCCTGAGGGAGCTCACCCTGGAGAAGAAGGGGGACAGGGGACACCTGGGGGACACCGCAGACCAGCCAAGGGATGGGTTATGGGGTTGGAGAACATCCAGGGATGGGTTATGGGGTTGGAGAGTGTCCAGAGGTCAGATACGGGGTTGGAGATGGAGATGGACAGCTCCTGAGGGAGCTGAGGGGACTTGGCCTGCAGAAGAGGGGGATCAGGGTTGGGATTGGGATAGGACGGGACGGGATGGGTTTGGGATGGGATAGGATTGATGGGATGGGGTTGGGTTTGTGGGTTTGGGATGGGTTTGGGATGGGATGGGATTGATGGGGTGGGACATCCTCAAGGCCTTTCCCAGCCTGAGGAGCTGCCGGGTGCCGCACAGGTTCCTGCACTGTGCCGAGAAGGACCTGGTGCCGTACCTGGAGAAGCTGAGCGACCCCACGCTGAAGGAGACGCTGGTGAACGGGGTCGGCTACCTGCACGAGGGGCTGACGGCCATGGAGCGCCGCGTGGTGGAGCAGCTCTTCAGCTCCGGTGAGGGCCACGGGATGGGATTGGGATTGGTGTCCATGGGATGGGATCTGTGGGATGGGATCCATGGGATGGGCTGGAGAGGGGCTGGGGACAAGGGACAGCAGGACAGGACACAGGGAATGGCTTCCCACTGGGAAAGGGGAGATCTGATGGGATTTTGGGAAGGAATATTGGTGAGGGGCTGGGCTGGAATTCCCAGAGGAGCTGTGGCTGCCCCTGGATCCCTGGGAGTGTCCCCAAGGCCAGGCTGGGACAGTGGGAGGTGTCCCTGCCCACGGTGGCACTGGACGCTCTCCCAACCCAACCCACTCCATGAATCTCCACCTCCCACCCCCCCAAAAATCCGGGATTGTCCCCACCCCCCTGTCAGGGTGCCCGGGACCCCAAGGTGTGTGTCCCCCCCTGAGCCCAGGTGTCCTCGGTGTCCCCAGGGGCCGTGCAGGTGATGGTGGCCTCGCGCAGCCTCTGCTGGGGCATGAACATCTCGGCACACCTGGTGATCATCATGGACACGCAGTACTACAACGGCAAGATCCACGCGTGAGTGGGGCCCAGTGGGGTGGGATAGATGGGATTGATGGGATTAGTGGGATGGGATGGATGGGGTGGAGATCCTGGATGGGACAGCATCGATGGGACGGGGACCTCAGGTGTGACAGGACAGATGGGATGGTGCCCCCAGGTGTGACAGGACGAGTGGGGTGGAGGTAGGATGGGGCCCCCAGGTGTGGCAGGACGGGTGGGGTGGGCACTGTGACCCCTGCTGGGGGCTGCTGACGCCCTGGCCGTGGCAGGTACGTGGATTACCCCATCTACGACGTGCTGCAGATGGTGGGCCACGCCAACCGCCCGCTGCAGGACGACGAGGGCCGCTGTGTCATCATGTGCCAGGGCTCCAAGAAGGTGGGTGAGGGACCTGGGAATGGGGCCAGCGTCCCAACTGGGCTGCTGCTGCTGCTGCAGGAGCCTCACCCAGGGCTGGGATCCATCAGTGCGATGGGGATGATGGGATGAGGAGGATTGGGATGGGATGGGATCAATGAGGTCAGTGGGATCGCTGGGATGGGATGGGACCCATGGGATGGGGTGGGTGGGGAATGGGGATGGGAATGGGAAAAAGGGAAGGGATGGATGGGCTCCAAACCCTCACTCAGGGTTGGGACCACCATGGGGACAATCCAGGGCGTTCCCACAGCATTTTTGGGATGAACTCTTGGCTTCCTCCCCTTTTCCTGCCCGTCCTGCTGCAGGATTTCTTCAAGAAGTTCCTGTACGAGCCGCTGCCGGTGGAGTCCCACCTGGACCACTGCATGCACGACCACTTCAACGCCGAGATCGTCACCAAGACCATCGAGAACAAGCAGGACGCTGTGGACTACCTGACCTGGACCTTCCTGTACCGCAGGATGACCCAGAACCCCAACTACTACAACCTGCAAGGTGGGCATGGCGTGGTCTGCAGGGGGCCCTTGGCAGTGTCCCGGGGTGATAATGGTGCTGGCAGTCCTGAATTGTCCTGTCCTGTCCCATGGATCCCATCCCCTCATTATATCATTTTCCTACTACTCCATTATCTCGTTACCCCTTCCCATTATCTCACTATCCCTTTACCCCGTTATACCGTTATCCCATCCCACCTCATCCATCCCAATCCCATAATTCCCACCCCACCCCATCCCATCCCATTACCATATTACCCCATTATCCCATGATCCCATTCCCCTGTGTCCCCACATCCCCGTGTCCCTATATCCCCATTCCCCTACATCCCCGTGTCCCCCTGTCCCCATGTGTGTCCCCATTCCCCCTTGTCCCTGTGTCCCCACATCCCCATTATCCCGTGTCCCCATTATCCTGTGTCCCCATTATCCCGTGTCCCCAGGTGTGTCGCACCGTCACCTGTCGGATCACCTGTCGGAGCTGGTGGAGCAGACCCTCAGTGACCTGGAGCAGTCCAAGTGCATCAGCATCGAGGACGAGATGGACGTGGCTCCTCTCAACCTGGGCATGATCGCCGCCTACTACTACATCAACTACACCACCATAGGTGACCCCAGAGAAATCCCTGTTTTGGGGGGCTCCACCAAAAAAACCCAGGGTTTCCCCTATAAAAATTGCAGTTTCGGGGTGTTTTCCCAAAAAAATCTGTGTTTTCCCCTAAAAAAATCCCAATTTTGGGGGTCTCCACCAAAAACATCGAGGGTTTCCTCGTAAAAAATCCCAAGTTGTGGGTGTTTTCTCCCTAAACAATCCCAATTTTGGGGTGTTTTCCCAAAAAAAATCCCTGTGTTTGTGTGTTCCCCCCTGACTTTGGTGTGTTTTCCCCCCAGAGCTGTTCAGCATGTCCCTCAACGCCAAGACCAAGGTGAGGGGGCTGCTGGAGATCATCTCCAACGCCGCCGAGTACGAGAACATCCCCATCCGGCACCACGAGGACAACCTGCTCCGACAGGTGTGGGTCTGTGGGGTCACTGGGATGGGAATGGGATCCATGGGATGGCAACGGGATCAAGGGGATAATGGGATCAAGTGGATGGATGGGAATGGGGTCAGTGGGATCAGTGGGTGGGATGGAATTGATGAGATTTGGATTGGGATCAGTGGGATTAAGGGGATGGGATCCACAGGAGCAAAGGGGCTCCATGGGAACGATGGGATGGTGGCAGTAGGATGGATGGGATCAGTAGGATTGATGTGATGGGATGAGCGCTGACCAATCCCACCCCTGCTGATCCCGTAATCCCAAAAGCTCCATCCCTCCTCTGCCCTGGGGATGGAGCCGGTTTTGGGGCTGGCACTGACGGGTCTCTCCTCCCCCTGCAGCTGTCCCAGAAGGTGCCCCACAAACTGACCAACCCCAAATTCAATGACCCCCACGTGAAGACCTGCCTGCTGCTGCAGGCCCACCTGTCCCGCATGCAGCTGAGCGCCGAGCTGCAGTCCGACACCGAGGAGATCCTCAGCAAGGTGGGACCTGGCGCTGGCCATTGTCCTTGTCACTGACCGTCACTGACCATCCCTGGCACTGACCCTTGTCCTTGTCACTGACCGCCACTGACCATCCCTGGCACTGACCGCCACTGACCATCCCTGGCACTGACCCCCACTGACCATGTCCTGGCACTGACCATCCCTGGCACTGACCATCCCTAGCACTGACCGCCACTGACCATCCCTGGCACTGACCGTCACTGACCATCCCTGGCACTGACCATCCCTGGCACTGACCCTTGTCCTTGTCACTGACCGCCACTGACCATCCCTGGCACTGACCATTGTCCTTGTCACTGACCGCCACTGACCATTCTCCTTGTCACTGACCGCCACTGACCATCCCTGGCACTGACCATTCTCCTTGTCACTGACCGTCACTGACCATCCCTGGCACTGACCCTTGTCCTTGTCACTGACCGCCACTGACCATCCCTGGCACTGACCATTGTCCTTGTCACTGACCGTCACTGACCATCCCTGGCACTGACCCTTGTCCTTGTCACTGACCACCACTGACCATCCCTGGCACTGACCATCCCTGGCACTGACCACCACTGACCATATCCCTGGCACTGACCATTGTCCCTGTCCCTGACCACCACTGACCATCCCTGGCTCTGTCACTGGCCATGTCCTGTCACTGACCATCACTGACCGTCCCTGTCCCTGTCCCTGTCCCTGTCCCTGCCAGGCCATCCGGCTGATCCAGGCCTGTGTGGACGTGCTGTCCAGCAATGGGTGGCTCTGTCCCTGTCACTGACTGTGTCCCTGTCCCTGTCCCTGCCAGGCCATCCGGCTGATCCAGGCCTGTGTGGACGTGCTGTCCAGCAATGGGTGGCTCTGTCACTGACCATGTCCCTGTCCCTGTCCCTGCCAGGCCATCCGGCTGATCCAGGCCTGTGTGGACGTGCTGTCCAGCAATGGGTGGCTCAGCCCGGCGCTGGCCGCCATGGAGCTGGCCCAGATGGTCACTCAGGCCATGTGGTCCAAGGACTCGTACCTGAAACAGCTGCCACACTTCACCTCCGAGCACATCAAACGCTGCACGGACAAGGTACGGCCGGGGGGACACCTGGGGACACCTGCAGATACCCGGGGACAGCCAGAATTATTCCCCCAGTTAATTAAAATCCCCTGAATTATTCTACGAATTAATGAGACCCCAAAGTTCTTCCAACGATTAACAAGACCCTGCTGAGCTCCTCTGGGGCAAAATACCTGGAATTATCCCACCAATTAACAACCAATTAACGAACTCCTGCGAGGGGCTGGGATCCCCTGAACCGCCCCGCCAATTAACCTGCCTCATCCCCGTTAATTAACGAGCCCTGAGGACCCTGGGGAGCGGCTCAGGGTGACGTTTGTGGCGGCCGCAGGGCGTGGAGAGCGTGTTTGACATCATGGAGATGGAGGACGAGGAGCGCACGGCGCTGCTGCAGCTGCCCGAGGCGCAGATCGCCGACGTGGCGCGCTTCTGCAACCGCTACCCCAACATCGAGCTGTCCTACGAGGTGGGCGACAGGGACACCATCCGCAGGTGAGACGGGCACCTTTGGGGTCACTGGGGTCATTGGTGTGTCACTGGGGTCATTGGTGTGTCACTGGGGTCATGGGGACACTTCTGCAACCGCTACCCCAACATCGAGCTGTCCTACGAGGTGGGCGACAGGGACACCATCCGCAGGTGAGACGGGCACCTTTGGGGTCACTGGGGTCATTGGTGTGTCACTGGGGTCATTGGTGTGTCACTGGGGTCATGGGGACACTGCTGCAACCGCTACCCCAACATCGAGCTGTCCTACCAGGTGGGTGACAGGGACACCATCCGCAGGTGAGACGGGGGTCACTGGGATGGGACTGGGGTCTTTAGGGTCACGGGAATGCTTCTGCAACTGCTACCCCAACATTGAGCTGTCCTGTGAGGTGGGAGACAGGGACCTTTGGGGTCATTGGGGTCACTGGGATTGGAATGGGGTCACTGGGATTGGGGTCATTGGTTTGTCATTAGGGTCACTGGGATCGGCTCCTTGGGATCATCAGGCTGTGACCCCGCAGTTCCTGATCCCATTCTGTCCCCACACACAGCGGTGGCCCCGTGGTGGTGCTGGGGACAGGGTTTGGGGTTTGGGGTTGGGATGTCACCCTCTGTTCTGTGTCCCCAGCGGTGGCCCCGTGGTGGTGCTGGGGACAGGGTTTGGGGTTGGGATGTCACCCTCTGTTCTGTGTCCCCAGCGGTGGCCCCGTGGTGGTGCTGGGGACAGGGTTTGGGGTTGGGATGTCACCCTCTGTTCTGTGTCCCCAGTGGTGGCCCCGTGGTGGTGCTGGTGCAGCTGGAGCGGGAGGAGGAGGTCACCGGGCCTGTCATCGCCCCCCTGTTCCCACAGGTACCGCGGGACTGTCCCCAACTCCCTGTCCCCAGCCCTCAGGGTCCCTGTGCCATGTCCGTGTCCCCTGTCCCCATGTCTCACTGTCTCTGTCCTGTGTCCCTGTCCCCATGTCTCACTGTCCCATGTCCCTGTCCCTGTCCCCAGCTCTGAGTGTCTCAGTGTCCCTGATGATGTCCCTGTTGTCCCCACAGAAGCGAGAGGAGGGCTGGTGGGTGGTGCTGGGGTGGCACTGAGGTGACAGTGTCACTGATGATGTCCCCAATGTCCCCGTTGTCCCCACAGAAGCGAGAGGAGGGCTGGTGGGTGGTGATCGGGGACTCCAAGTCCAACAGCCTCATCTCCATCAAACGCCTGACGCTGCAGCAGAAGGCCAAGGTGACACCGGGGGTGACATGGGATGGGGGACACTGGGAGGACACCGGGGGTGACATGGGATGGGGGACACTGGGAGGACACTGGGGGTGACATGGGATGGGGGACACCGGGTGGCACTGGGTGCCATGGGCTGGGTGACAGTGGGTGACTGGGTGCCAGGGGCTGGGTGACACCATGTGACACTGGGTGACACTGAGGTGACACTGCCATGGGCCGGGTGACACTGAAGTGACACTGGATGCCATGGGCTGGGTGACCCCGAGGTGACAGTGGGTGCCATGGGCCGGGTGACCCCGCGGTGACCCCGAGGTGACCCCGCGGTGCCCCGCCCCGGCAGGTGAAGCTGGATTTCGTGGCGCCGGCGCCGGGCACGCAGCACTACACGCTGTTCTTCATGAGTGACGCCTACATGGGCTGTGACCAGGAGTACAAGTTCAGCGTGGACGTCAAGGAGGCCGAGAGCGACTCCGACTCCGACTGACACGGCCCAGAACCCAAAAAACCCCACGGAGCCCCAAAAAACCCCACAGAAATCCCGTCAGAATCCCCCCTGCTGCGTTCCCCTTCGTTTTTAGGGTTTGGATGTTTTGTACAGAGGTTTTTTAGGTTGGAATAAACTTCAGGATGTGATTCGGCCTCGCTGCTGGAGCCCAAACTCCCAGACCCCAAATGCCTTTAGGCTCCCTGAGGGCTCCAGGCCGCCCCCAAACCGCGAGGAGGATCTGGAGGATTTTTCCAGGAGATGTGGGGTTTATTGGCTTTGGGGCAGGACCCGGGACCCCAAACCCGACCCCGCCATCCCCCGGGGTGAGGGGAGACACCGGGGGCACGGGAGGGGACCCCGGAGGTCACCGAGATGTCCTGGCGGGGTCACGGAGGTCACGGGGGGACAGCGGAGGGTCCTGGGGCCACGCCCCGTTCCCGGAGCTCTCGCGAGACTTGGCGGGGTCCGCCAGGGGGCGCCGCCGCTCCCTCAGCGCGGTCCGTTCCCTCAGCGATTATACACCGCAAGACTGCGATTATAAACCATCCGAACCGGAGAGTGACCGCGGCCGAGTTAAAACATCAAAGAAGCACTGTGAGATTGTTTATTTGGTGTAATCGGTGTCCCCTCCGCAGCTCTGGTAACGGGCAGTGTGGGTGGGTGAGAGGCTGGACATGAGGCCAAAGGGGCCCTGGGCTGATCCCCAGCGTGGGCAGCAGCTCCGGGGGGATTCTGGCCCCGGGCCCCGCTCAGGTGAGACCCCACCTGCGGAGCTGGGAGCCCACCTGCAGGATGGGGAGCTGCCGGGGCGGGGCCAGAGGAACTGGAGCCCTCTGGAGCCGGGCTGGGAGAGCTGGGAATGTTCAGCTGGAGAAGGGAAGGCTCCAGGAGAGCTGCAGAGGGAGCGGGAGCACCTGGAGCTGCCGCCAAACTCCCGCGGTGACCCCGGCCCCGCCCCCGGCCTGAGCCCCGCCCCTTTCCGAACGCTCCGCCTCTGGCCAATCAGATCGCTCGGGCACGTTCTGGACACGCCCCCTCCGTGAGGTCACAATGTGGAACGTGCCTTGCTCCGCCCCTCCGGCTGATTCTCGACGCCCATTGGCTGTCGCCAAGGGCAGCGGGGCGGGGCCAGGGGCTGAAGCGGCCGTGAGCGGCGGCGGCGGAACGGAGCGGGCGGAGAGCCACGGAGCTGCGAGCGGCTGGGCCGGGCTGGGCCGGGCTCCTCCGGCTGCGCCTGCCCCTGCCTCTGCTCATCTCCGCAATGCCCCTGCCCTGCCCTCATCTCCTTCCTGCCAGTTCCCTCTCCTCATCTCCTCCCTTCACTTTCCCTTCCCTCATCTCATCCCTTCCCCTCCCCTCTCCTCCCTCCCTTCCCTCCTCTCCCTTCTACTCCCGTCCCCTCCACTCTCCTCTCCCCACCTCCTCTTCCCTCCCCGCCCTTTCCCTCTCCTCCCTTCTCCTTCCCTCTCTTACCCTCCCATCCCCTTTACCTCCCCTCCCCTCCTTTCCATTCTCCTCCCTTTCCCCTCTACCCTCCCCTCTCCTACCCTCGACTTCCTCCTTTTTACCTCCCCTCCTTTTCCCTCTTTTTCGTTCCCCTCTCTGATCCTCCCATCCCCTCCCCTCCTTTCCCCCCTTCCCTTCCCCTTCCCTTCCCCTTCCCTCTCCTCTCTGCTTTGCTTCGCTCTGTGCAGCTCCTGTCCTGTTCTGTCTTATTCTGTCCTGTTCTGTCCTCTCCTGTTTTCTCCTGTCCTTTCTTCTCCTCTCCTGTTGTTCCCTGTCCTGTCCTCGTCTGTCTTGTGTCCTGTGCCATCTCCTCTCCCTCTCCTCTCCCTCTCCTCTCCATCTCCTCTCCATCTCCTCTCCATCTCCTCTCCATCTCCTCTCCTCTCTCCTGTTTTCTCCTGTTCTCTCCTCTCCGCTTTGCTCTGCTTTGCGCAGCTCCTGTCCTGTTCTGTCCTCTCCTCTTTTCTCCACGCAGCTGCACTCCTCTCCTGTCCTGTCCTCTCCTCTCCTGTACTCTGCTTTCTCCTCTCCTGTGCTCTCCTGTGCTGTGCTCTCCTCTCTCAGCTCTGCTCCTCTCCAATCCTCTCTGCTTCGCTCCTTTCCTCTCCTCTCTTGTGTCCTCTCTGGTCGCTCCTCTTCGCTGAGCTCCTCTCTGCTCTGCGCAGCTCTGGGCACCTGCACTGCTCCTGTCCTGTCCTGTCCTCTCCGTGCAGCTGCGCTCCTGTCCTGTCCTTTCGTCTTCTCTTGGCTCTGCTCCCCTACGCTCTGCTTCTCTCTGCTCTGTGCAGCTTCCCCCCGCCCCTGTCCTCCCTTTCCCCTTCCCCCTTTCCCCTTTTTCCCCCCCCTTTCCCCTTTTTCCCCCCTTTTCCCCTTTTTCCCCCCTTTTCCCCTTTTTCCCCCCTTTTCCCCTTTTTCCCCCTTTTCCCCTTTTTCCCCCTTTTCCCCCTTTTCCCCCTTTTTCCCCCTTTTTTCTCCCTTTCTCCTTTCCCCCTTCCCTTCTCCTCCCTTCCCCTGCTCTCCCACCCTCCCTCCCCTTCCATCCCACTCCCCTGCACTCCTCCTTTCCCCTCCAATGCCCTTGTTCTCCTGTCCCCTCAGCTCCCCTCCCGTTCCCCTCCTCTCCACTTCTCGCTGCCCCTCTCAGCCCCTTTTCCTCCTCTCCCCTTCCCGGCCCTTCCCTCTCTCCTCTCCCTTTCTCTCGGCGCTTTCCGCCCGCCACCAGCGGCCGCAGCGCCTCGGCCCCAGCGAGCCCAGCTCCAGCCCAGCCCAGGTGAGCACCCCCATGAAGGGGGGAGCTGGGCCGTGACCTGAGCCCCTCATTCCCACAGAAAACCTTGGCACAGCCAAACGATAAGGACCGGGGTGCGGAGACCCCGGCAGAAACTCCGCTCCACACGCAGCGACCGCCTCCAGCCCGGCCTCAAGGTGAGCAGGAGAGGAGAGAGCCCCTGGGCCCCGTGCTGAGGGGAGGAGGGTGGCCGTGGCCTGACCCGTGTCCCCTTGTCCCCACAGGAGCCTTGATCCTAGCCGAAGAGCTGCAGCCAAGGGTGCGGAGGCCCCAGCAGGGAAACTCCGCTCCACACCGTCCACCCTTCCCCTAGCCCAAGGTGAGCGGGGGCAGAACCCACCGGCCCCATCGCTGTGCGGGAGGAGGATGGACACGAGCCGATCCCCTCATTCCCACAGGAAAACGTGTTCCCGGGCGAGGAGCAGCAGCGAGGGCTGCGGAGAGCCCAGCGCAGCCTCGGCTCCACAGAGCCCAGCCTCAGCCCGCGGTGAGGTGTCAGTGCCCTGGGGCAAGAACGTGTCTCCTTAGCGCAGCGTCTTATCAAAGAGCTCCCTGCATTGGAAATAAAGCTGCTGCTTTCTGCCGCCTCCTGCCTGGAATCGAGCGTCTTTATTCCGTGTGCTCTTGTGACATCCCCCAGCGGTCCCCGGGGTCACGTGATCCGTGAGGTCACCCACATGTCCCAGAGGTCACCCACATGTCCTGGCGGGGTCAGGGAGGTCACGGGGGGATCGTGGAGGTCACTGAGATGTCCTTGGTGTCTCCTGGGTGTCCCCATTGTCCCCTCAGAGCCCCTCGGGGCGCTGGTACTGCCACAGGGCGATGTCCCCGTCGTCCCCGCAGGTGGCCAGCAGCCCGGGCTCCCGTGGGTTCCAGGCCACCCCGTTGACGTCCTGGGCGTGTGCCCGCGCCACGTGTGCGGCCAGGCTGAATGTCACCGCGGGCGTCGGGGACACGGGGGACGCAGGGGTCACCTCCTCAAACACCCGCACGGCGTCGTCACCGCAGGCCGTGGCCACCGCGCCCGTCAGGTGACACCTGGGGACACAGAGGGGACACGGGTGTCAGGGAAGGGACAAGGGACACCTGGAGTGTCACAGGGAGGGGACAGGGTCACAGGGAAGTGACACCCGGAGGGTCCCAGGGTCCCAGTGACATGTCCCCAAATGTCCCCAATGTCCCCAGTGTCCCCACACTCACCAGGCCACGTCGTAGATGCTCCGCCCGTGGTACCCAGACAAGGTGCACACACATTTCCAGCTGGGCTCTGTGCCAGCGCCTGGGGACATGGGGACATTATGGGGACATTGTGGGGACATCAGGGACATTGTGGGGACATCAGGGCACTTCTCACTTCCAGCCCTCCCTCCCTTTTGCTCTTCCCTCCCTCCCCTGTCACTCCTCTTGTCCCTGTCCCCTCTGTCCTTGTCCCCTGTCCCTCACCCTGGCCCTGGTGGCACTGCCACACCCTCAGGGTGCGGTCATCGCTGCAGGACACGAGGCGCTGGCCGGAGCTGTCCCAGGCCACTGCCCACACGGTGGACGTGTGACCCTCCAGGGTGGCACAGCACAGCCAGTCGTCATCGTCCTCGCGGTACAGGCGCACGGTGTCGTCGTAGCTGGCACTGGCCAGGAGCTGGGGACACAGTGGGGACATCACTGGGGACACTGAGGGGACAGGAAGGGGACCCCGGGAAGGTCTGGTGGCATTTGGGGGGGGGCACAGGACGGGAGCCCGGGTGTCCCTGTGGGCATCTGGGCTGTCCCCAGGTGTCCCCTGTCCCCTCCGAGGTGTCCCCAGAGTGTCCCCAGGTGTCCCCAGTGTCCCTCACCTGCAGGCTGGGGTGCCACACCACGTGTTTGACGTCCTGTGTGTGTGCGCTGAGCACGGAGACACACTCAAACTCCTCCTCCTCTTCATCCACTGTGGGGACAGGGACAGTGACATGGGGACACTGACAGGGACATGGGGACAGGGGTGTCCAGGGGGTGTCCGTGGGGTCAGGGGTCACACTCACCCTCCCAGACCCAGACACTCTTGTCGCGGCTGCAGGTGGCCAGCAGTGTCCCCGAGGGCGCCCAGGCCACCGACTTCACCTCGTTCTCGTGTCCCTCCAACGTGGCCACCACCTGTGGGGACACCGGGGACACTGGGAATGGGGACACTGAGGGGACTGGGTAGCAG